>NW_009731359.1:6582-44420 GCF_000703405.1 Apaloderma vittatum | reverse complement strand
CCCCGGGGTAAAACTGCACAAAGGGGAAGCTGAGCTCTGCTCACGGAGAGGTTTCCTCTGCATAAACGTGCTTCAGCTTCTGGAGTCCCCACCCTGGGCTGAATTTTTTCCTAGGACTTTTCTCCTTGACGTGACTCCGGCTTAGCTTTTAGGGGAGGTGAGACTTGCTGTGATCTTCTGCAGCCCCATCGGGACGGGGAAGCCGTGGAGTTGTCGGAAGCTGCTGGGGGAGCTGTTTGTTAATTTGGGTCTGTGCACTGTGGAGAGTTTTTGCGCCAATACCTTCTGTAAAGCACTGAGCATTTGTCCCGTATTGCCGCACCCTGCTTGTCACCAGGGCGGAAAGGATGTGTTTATGGTTTTCTGACACGAGTTGGGTGTTGTGCGGGCTCGCCATCCCTGTGCAGTGAGTCAGGGCTGTGTGAGGTCTGACTGACTCATGGTTCTCAAGCGTGCTGTTTCGTTTTGTGGAAGGTACACAAGCATGCTTCCTTCTTGAATGAAGTCTACAATGAAATCTTGGGTGCAGTAGTTAGGTTGCCCTATTTGGAAACAAGATGGTAATGAGTGCTGGTCTAATTTTTGTGGGTTTTCCCTGCTTTAACTTTTTTTTAGGTAATGTAAGCATTTCAAGTTCCGCACAAGAGAGGAAGCAGGCATGTCAGCTCTTTGTCCACCGCCGTCTCCTGCAGTTGCTAAAACAGAGATCTCTTTGAACGGCGAGTCGCCTTTATTAGCTGCCACTTTCGCTTACTGGGACAACATTCTTGGCCCCCGAGTGCGACATATCTGGGCCCCAAAGACGGAGCAGGTGCTTCTCAGTGACGGTGAAATCACTTTTCTTGCTAACCACACCCTGAACGGAGAAATACTTCGGAACGCAGAAAGCGGTGCCATAGATGTGAAGTTCTTCGTCTTGGCAGAAAAAAGGGTGATCATTGTGTCATTAATCTTTGATGGGAACTGGAACGGAGACCGAAGCACGTACGGACTGTCCATTATACTGCCACAAAGCGAACTTGGCTTCTACCTCCCGCTTCACAGAGTGTGCGTGGACAGGCTGACACACATCATAAGGAAGGGAAGAATATGGATGCACAAGGTAGGTTTATTGCTAATTACTAAAAGCAGTCATCCAAGTTCTCTTGAGCAAAAGCAAGAATTAAGCTTCTGTGACACCTGCTCTGTAGCAGTCCCAACACAGGAACTCAGAGGAGGCTGGCCTCTCTGTCATTGTACAGTTTGGGGGGTTAAAAGCTATCAGTGTGTCAGCAAACTCGAGCTTTTTGGTTCTGTGGTTTGTCTGTTAATGTGATGTAACCTCCAGTAGGCTCTCTAGGTGAAGTACATATCCTGTACAATTTTTCATTTCTACGAATTTGATATAAATTGTTGCTATGAACAGCAGTAATTAGTGTATTGAAGCTGATTTCTCTGCTGAGGTCCAGAAAAGGCAACTAAATGCAATTAATGTTGTTACAGTTTTATTTTTTTAAAAAAGGATATCAACGAAATGTCTGGCAAGTGTTTAATTGTGTAAAACTAGTGGCAGAACCACAAAAATACCTCCACTTTCATCTAAATATTAACACTTTTGAAATTCAGAAAGGAAAGCATGCTAAATTTTTCTGAAGAATTGCAACTCCTAACTTTGGGTAGATGATGCATGTTTCCATAATAAGTGAAAATTGGTATGTGTTTTTATTTAAAACAAATAGTATTCTAATAATAAAAATTAAAATCTCTGTCCTCTCCATGGGGTGCAGCTTGTCCTAGAGCAGCAGGTTGCGTGTCAGCTGTGACATGTGTGGCTGGTATGTGTTTGTCTGACAAAAGTCTTTTGTTCCTCTTCTGTTTTGAGACTTCTGGTCGACACGCTGTGAACTTCCTTTTGAGTGCTCTTATCTGAAAGAATTAAGATGCCAGAAATAATGAGCCGATGTTAATTTCCATGGAGTTCATTTCGTTTTTGCTACACAGACTCTGTTGATTTTTGTTGTGTGGCCTGGTGGTGGCTGGCAGTGTTTCCCATCACACGGACCCATGATGCTTCTGGGATTTGTTTTTCAGAGGGAGAATAGGATATAAAGTTGGTTTTCAATATATTAGAAACACAACTGTTTCATTCCTCATCCTCTAAAAGCACGCTAGATGTTTGCACTTTTGACATAAGCGAATGGTGTTTCGTGTTCTCAATGACCTTGCTTCTCTGTCATTTAGTGTCCTCTGCACCAACCTGTAATGCAAGTGGTCAAGTCAGAATTTTCCATCATTATTAACTGTAGTACGTCTTCTCTCTTTTTCGACATTGGTCCATGTTGATATGTTTCCGTGGTTAAAATAGCCTTCAAGTGAAGAAAATGTTTTCTTCTGATTTTCTCAGAAATTAGAACTGAGCTGGTTAAGACAGGGATAGTTTCTGAATTAGTCATTTATTGTCTTCTATTTATTTTTTTGGAGGAAGATCAAAGATTCCTGCATATTTCTGCAGCGTTGCCTGGAAGAGAAAAAACTGCTTTGAAAGAGAATTTAGGCACAAGTTGCAGAATGGTAACACTGAGTTAAAACAGACTCGGTCTGTAGGTTACTTGTTGAGGTGGTTCAGCAACCGTGGCTACCACAGAACACAAACTTGTATCTGAAAGAAGCTGTGTGTCTGTTCTGAAATTCCAGCTGTCGTGAGCTCTGTGTAGAGCCAGACAGGAGCTCCTGCTAGATTTTAGAGGCCTGAGCTGAAGGACAAGGAGAAACACAGAGCAGTGCTGAGCTTGTCAGAGGCAGAGAATCAGCTCCAAGCAAGTCGTCGCTGTGGAACTGGAAACCTCTTGCTTCAGCTTTATATTTGAGGTGTTTGGTTTTCAGCAGTTATAGTTCTAAAGAAAATAATTTCGAAGAAGTGTTTAAAGGAAGTGTTACACCATTTGTTCAGCCTTTTCCTCATGACGACTGACTTCTTGTAAAGCCAAAGACCCTCGTTGTCAAGGATGTCTCACTTCACTGACACTAAATTCAGGAATGAAGGTGCCCCGAAGGAATCCGCCTCATTCCATTTTTTTTCCCCACAGATGCTTCTTTTAGATACTTAGACAAGTTTTATTCCTGTTTTAGGGCTGTAGCGTGTTCCCTATTCATCTGCTCAAAAAAAGTTATATTAAACTCTTTTCCCACTCGATCAGCTTTGAGTAGTTCATTCACAGGAAGCTGATGAATCATCAATAAAAATGCAAAAACCTGTCAGCATCTCACAAAAGATATCATTAATTCTTGCAGCATCTTCATTTTTTTGTGTATTGTACTGATTGTTCCAGCAATGGATGCTGAATTCTCTTTGTGGATAACAACTTGATTCTGTTGTACGTTGCATTTCAAATGCAGTTTACTCCTCTGCTGCTTACGAGTCTGTTTTGAGAACTTTGTCCAGTCTCTGGTACATTGTATTTTGTGTATTTCGAGT
Organism: Apaloderma vittatum; assembly: GCF_000703405.1. Lineage (NCBI taxonomy): Eukaryota > Metazoa > Chordata > Aves > Trogoniformes > Trogonidae > Apaloderma > Apaloderma vittatum. The sequence continues at coordinate 40,966 of NW_009731359.1, read as the reverse complement.
TTTCATATATCCTGTACTTGATCATAAAACAATGTTTGAAGAATTTTCAGTGTCTGAAGACGCGGGAGAAAGAGGAAAAAAAAAAAGTCCTGTTTTTCCAACCCTCCCCATACAAGTGATTTTTCTTATTCTGGATTTCTCATTTTTCTCTTTTTACGTCAAGAACCATCAGTCTGTATGTTGTCCATTTGAAAATAAAAATCCATCCATAAAGGAATTATGCACCATGACCTGATCATTTGGCATTTTCCTGATCTGTAATGAAGAAACTGAATGTTTTGTCATTGCCATCACACCCTCCCTTTCCTGCTGCTCCTGCCCAGGCGCGTGAGAGGTTTGATGGGGCGAGAGCAGGGAGCGTTGGTCTGTTTGAAATGACATCGCTTCCCGCTGATGTCAGCTCTCTAAAACGAAAAAAGGCTTGAACGTCACAATTTGAATCTCAGAAGCGTGACTCCACAGGGAAGAAACTTCCCTTTGACTGTTGTGTGCGTACGTGTGTAAACCGGTGCCAGAGCGTTGACGTTTCACTGCTTCTCTTGCTCAGGAGAGGCAAGAACATCTCCAGAAGATTGTCTTGGAAGGCGCAGAGAGAGTGGAGGATCAGGTAAGGGCCATCTGACTGATGTGTAGGCCACACTGCCGTCACAGGACTCTTTACCTGCGTCTGGCGACTGTGGAAGTCGGTGCTGCTGAATTTTTGGGATCCAGGAAGATGCTTTGAAGTGGCCGATGACCTGCCCTGCAAAGGAGGCAAAGTGTCTGAAGATAGGAAGCTGTGAAGAAGTTGAAAGGAATTATGTGTCATCCTTTTATGGGTAAAGTGGAAATCTATGAAGAATATTACCTTTCAGAAAAGGAAAGTCGTGTACTTGAACTTGGAGCTCTGTAAAGGTAGTACCTTCCATAGATTCGTGCTCAGCCCCTGCCAAGGATGGTTTCTCACTAGGTTGTCACCTTTTCGAGTCACAGAGACACATGGAGTCTGTTGTGGTGGAATGTGGTTGGAAACCTGGTGGGCTAGACTGTGTAAAGAATTTCGTTTCTGAAAATGTAAATATGAAATTGTGGGTGTAGTTTCTTGTGATAGATAAGTAAGTAATTTTGTGTGTTAATAACTCCTATGCCTGATTTTGTTTTCCTTCCTTTGTTACAACATCAGACTTGGATCTGGAATGCTCAAGAGTAGTTGCACATAGTGTGGTATAATCGGGTTATATCACTCCAAATACTTCTTTTCTAGGCCAGTCATACTGATCATGAAAATTAGTATAGGAGCCCAGAAATATATTTTAGACATGCTGAGAAGCAAAATGTGTGTTTCTTGTTTATAATTATTAATAGACAAAGCTCCAGACATCAACACATCAATTTCCACTCATACCACACTTCCAAACAATAGGAAGTTACAGATACTTTGCACGTGATATTGCAAGTTCCTGTTTGTAGTGACTTCTAATGCTGCAAAATGTGCTTTTGCTTCATGCATTTTATTTGTTGTGCAGGGCCAGAGCATCATTCCCATGCTGACAGGAGAAGTAATTCCTGTAATGGAACTCCTTTCATCTATGAAATCACACAGCGTTCCAGAAGAAATAGATGTAAGTCCATGTGTTCTTTGCATTCTGAATAAAAAAAGGGGCTTTGGCACTCTGGTTCAGTGCCCCCTTTGACAGACAAAACCCCACAGTTGTCACAAATTCTTGTTCACTTCAGTTGTTTCACACCAGGTTCTCCCAATGGTCGTTTCAGTAAATACAGCATTGGCAGTGACTTTGTGGTCAGCACTTCATAAACTTGACTGTACGGGGTGAGACCATTTTTAAGAATGGGGTGGAAATGCTGTTTGGTGCAAATTAGAATGAACAGGGAGGTAAATGGCTTTCAGCATGGTTTAAAGAAGCACAAGTGATCTCACATGCACAAATTTCAAAGCATTCTGGACAAGGTTATAGGAAAAAATCACTGGGAGGAGTCTGACTTCTGACTGGTGGCAAATGTTTAATAATTGAGGGACTTTCTCATTCCCAGAATGCTTTGGCTGAAATCAGAGTCTTTGTAAAATTGCACTTTTTGGGGCATTTTTGCAGCCTACCTTAAATAATTCCTAAACAGTTGCCAGATATCATTAAAAACAAAACTCAATTAATTGGAAGGTGTTGCAGATGTTTGTCTGACCTTTGTTTGTATTTACTTGCCTTTCAGATAAGTGACACAGTGCTAAACGATGATGACATTGGGGATAGTTGTCACGAAGGCTTTCTCCTCAAGTATGAATTTCATTTCTGATGTATACTAAAGTGTTTTACAGTTGCGTGTGCATATATACATACATGCACTTATATATATGTATGTGCATGAGAATGGCGGGAAGATTTTTTTTCTATAAAATGCTGTAGATGTCTTTTTAGAAGAATGACTCCAGGCCGATATCTGTATTTCTGTAGATGATTGTTACAGACTCGTTTGCCTGATAATAGAATTCCTATAAAATACAATTTTTCTTGGATATTTACGTTTAATTTTATGAGGATATAAGTCAAATACTTGCATTTTTATGAAAAGCCAAAAAGATCTGGGTTATATTTTCTCCATAAACTATGAATAAGAATCCTTGATAGTATGGCATGGAGAACGCTTTTGATTAAATTGGGTATTTCTCTTTTTCTCCCTGTTCTAAATGTATAAATGGAAATAGTTGCACTCAGGAGCAACTTACTCTCTTCTTGTGGGAAAGTCTATTTCATAGATTTGAGTTTATTATCATCTCTGGATGTTCTGAAACTGTGTTCATTTAAGTAGTGCTTGGTGCCATTTATACAGCATCACATGCTCTCCGTACTACAGAAATTCACGTGTTAAATCAACTAATTCTTTGTGATAGTGTAGTATTTAGTTGCACAGAGAATTTGGGAAGTAACTGGATATCCTGGAAGGAGTTATTGTAAACAGCCAGAGCCATTGGTCCTACCATGATGAGCTATTCTCAGGACAGGTGGAGTTTTATTGGGCAGATATTGAGAACCGTGGACTGGTTTGGATTGGAAGGGGCCTCTAAAGGCCATCTAGTCCAACCCCCTGCAGTGAGCAGGGACATCTTCAACCAGATCAGGTTGCTCAAAGCCCTCTTCAGCCTGACCTTGAATTAATTTCCAGGGATGAGGCTTCTATCACCTCCCTGGCAACCTGTTCCAGTGTTTCACCACCCTCCTTGTAGAAGTTATGTTCCTGATATCTAGCTGGAATCTACACTCTTTAAATTCGTTACCCCTTGCCATATCACTACCAGCCTTGCTCAGAAGTCTGTCTTTGTCTTTCTTATAGGCCCCTTTAAGTATTTAAAGGCCACAGTAAAGTGTCCCCAGAGCCTTCTCTCCACCAGGCTGAACAACCCCAATGCTCTCAGCCTGTCCTCCTAGGAGAGCTGCTCCAACCCTCTGATCATTTTTGTATCCTCCTCTGGACCCGCTCCAACAGATCTGTGTCTTTCCTGTGTTGGGGGCTCCACAGCTTGGCATGGCACTGCAGGGGGGTCTCACCAGAGCAGAGCAGAGGGGCAGAGTCACCCCTCTCACCCTGCTGCCCACACTGCCTTGATGCAGCCCAGCACTCTGGGCTGTGAGTCTGCATTGTCGGCTCATGTCCAGCTTTTTGTCCACCAGTGTCCTCAAGTCCTTTTCTACAGGACTGCTCTTTATTGCTTCATCCCCCAGCCTGTACTGATAATGAAGATTTTCCTGACCCAGGTGCGGGACCTTGCACTTGGCCTTGTTGAACCTTGTGAGGTTCATGTCGATCCACTTGAGCTTGTCCACGTCTCTCTGGATGGCATCCCATCCCATTCCATCCCTCTGGCATGTCAACTGCACCACTAACTTGATGTCATCTGCAAACTTGCTGAGCCTGTCGTGTCCAAAGTAGTCTTTTCATCCACCAGTATCCCCAAGTCCTTCTCTGCAGGGCAACTTTCAGTCCACTTATCCTGAGCCTGTGTTGGTACCAGAGGTTGCCCTGATGTGGGTCCAGAACCTCACACTTGGCCTTGATGGACTTCATGAGGCTTTTACCTGCCCACCTTTCAGGCCTGTCAAGGTCCCTCTGCAGGGCATCCTTTCCCTCCAGCTGTGAACTGCATCACTCAGCTTGGTGTCATCTGAAAAATTCCTGTGGGGATACTTTGATCCTACTGGCTGTCATTGATGGAGATATTGGACAGCACTGGTCCCAGTACAGACCGCTGGGGGACACCACTTGTCACTGGTCTCTGTCTGGACAATTGAGCCATTGACCACTGCCCCCCGAATGTGGCCATCCAACCAGTTCTTCAGCCATGAACAGTTCGCCCATCAAATCCTGTCTCCAATTTCAGAAAAGGATGATGCGGGAGCCAGTGACAAAGACCTTGCAGAGATCCAGACAGAGGCCGTCGATAGCTCTTCCTTTGTTCACTGATGCACTCGCTGCATGGTAGGAAGGCTCTGGGTTCATCAGGCAGGACTTGCCACCTTGCCCCTGTAAAGCCACACTGATTGTCTCAGATCACTTCCACGTGTCTTAGCAGAGCTTCTGGGAGGATCTGTTCCGTGATGTTCCTGGTCACAGAGGGGCAGCTGAGAGGTCAGTAGTTCTCAGGGTCGTGCTTTCTACCCTTTTTAAAAATGGGTGCAATGTTTCCCTTCTTCCTGTCCCCAGGGACTTCACTTGACTGCCCTGACTTTCCAAATATCATGGAGAGTGGCTTGGCCGCTACATCAGCCCATTCCCTCGGGGCTCTGGGGTGCATCTCATCAGATCCCATTGACTTGTGTATGTTGGGGTTCCTCAGGGGTCACAAACCTGATCTTTTCAGCTTATTCTTTCTGAGCTTTCCCAGATGCCCCTCAGCCTTTCCGCTTCCTCTTGCAGCTCTGCCAAGAGGGTGAGCAGATCCTCACCCCAGTCACCCTGCGGCACCTCTTGCCGCTGCTGCTGCCTGTCACCAGGGATAGCCCTGGTGCTCACTGCAGCCAAGCGCTGGGTGGCTGCATCCTCTCCTGGGAGCTCTGCCTGGATTACCACGTCCTTTCTACCCTGCACAGAGCTTTCTGCCAGCTCCGTCTGAGAGGGTGATGACCACCAGCTGAACTCACTTCTGGAGCTGGCAGAGCCCAGCGCTCCCTGCCCCACGCCCTCTGCCTGCTCTGTTTGCTGCAGCGCTCCCCAGGCCACTGTTTGTATCTGAGAGGTTGTTGCAGCTGCCCAGGTAATGGCCAGGCTTCGCCAGTGCCTCCTGCCAGAGCTGGCAGCTCCTGGGGCTCTGTGCAGGTGACTCCCAACCTGTCAGTGGTTCAGGCTGGGCTGGCCGTGAGCACTGACAGATGCTCTCTAAGCCCTCTCTCTCCCCAAGCGGGAAGGGAAGTGGAATGAGGCAGAACGACTTAGAGACTTAAAAAGAAAACTAAACAGCTCTAATAAAACAATAATGAAAAACCCCGACTGTATACATATATTATACAAAATCAGTATCAAACCTTACTTCCTCCCTGATACAATCCCCAGTGGTGCTGCAGAGTGGGCGGCACCGGGCGCAGCGGCAGAGAGGAACCAGGCACAGGAGCTGGATTCAGGTGCTCGTAGAATGGAATCAAAGGCAGGAGGTCAGATGGAGTCCTCGGACACCAGCCATTGCAGAAGAGGGCTTTATCCCTGTGATCCCTCAGCTTTACACTGAATATGATGTACATGGAATGGAGTACTCTTGTTGGTCACCTGGCCTGTCTGTTACCCCCCGGAGGTGCCACCTTTTACTTCCTTGTGACCCCTCCTACTTCCCGGCCCCCCGAGCGTGGCACACAGAGCCAGCAGTGGCCTTGGTCACTATAGGAATAAATATCAGCCAGAGCCTTTCTGCGTCCCAGACCTTGGTAGGAACTGTACACATCAAATACTCTCAGTGCCAGTAGCAGAGACTGCCTGACAGAGCATGCTGTTAACCTGGAAAGTGTCCTAGAAAACACCGACCAGAATTAGTTCTGTTTAGCCCAAAGCAGGACACAGCCTCAGAAGAAAGAACCCAGTGCCCCCTGGTACCTGCCACTGCCCCGCGGGCCGGAGCAGATCCTGTCAGGGACTGGGTAGAGCATGAGGTGTCAGCCGCCTTTTCTGGACAGCTCTTCTCCCTGGAGGTCTCATCCTGAAGAGAAGTTGTCCATTCACGTCCATATGTCTGCGTTTTAAGTTTTCTGCAAGGCCGATCAGCTCGTCTAGGTTCAGTTTCCAAGTCTTAAATGCAGATTTGTACATGAATTGAATAAAAATTATGTCCAACTAAATAACCTGTCTGTCAACCACATCAACCTCTAAAATAAGCAGTTATGCTCTCTCGGTAGCTTCTAAATGAAACTCTGCGTCTGTTTCTGCCCCAAAGGATGAGTTTGTACCTAGTCAAATGGCCTTAAATTTACCTTTCAATATACTTAATAAAACAAATAGCAGCAGGTCCACTTGTAGAATTTCAGAGTCCTGTCTCTTCTAGTCCTTATCAATTACAGATGTTTATTACAGCAATTTAACCACATAAAACGCATCCTTTAGTAAGAGAGCGTGCGTGTACTTTTCTGTATTCACACATAGTGCAGATTTTTTTTTCACTGGTCTGTAGAAGTTCTAGAGTATCTAGACTTTTTGATTAAATGTATCGACCTGTGTGGTTTTTTATTTGCAGTGCAATTAGCTCACACCTGCAGACCTGCGGCTGTTCTGTCGTTGTAGGAAGCAGTGCAGAAAAAGTTAACAAGGTAACACCCTTTCTAATAAACCAAACTTAAATGTTGATTAGTGTTAGTGTGTTACTTCGAACAGTTTATCTGTGTACATACTTGAGTTTGGAGAAGAAATACTGATGTCTGACTTTCTTACTTCACCTGGTTGGTCTAGCAGTTGATAATTCTGCCCGAAAATTACCTTATCAGTTGTATTCTGGCAACTGTAAGGAGACGAAGGTGTTTAATTTAATTTATACTGTGTATAAACAAGTAGTAAATGAGTCCGACCTTTTAGTGGTTTTAGCTCAAACCAGGACACAGCTCTGGAAGCACTCACCAGCGTTAGTTGTGCCTCCTGGCAGGGAGGAGTGCAACATCACTGTGCTCTGTTTGGCAGGAAAAAAGGTCACCTCCCTTGAAAGCTGTCATTTCACAACAGGAAAATAATTACATTTTTGTGGTAAACAATTCTTTTTTCCCATGCTGTTATTTTTTTTAACTCTCTTGTCAAGCTTGCTGTGAAATACTAAATTTAAACCAATATGAAACAATCACCATTACTGCTTTTAGTCTGATATTTTGGTGCAAATGGAGTTTCTCGATGCTTATTTTAAGCTTGCTCAACATGGGAAGGAAAGATCAAATTAGGATGTTTTCCTTATTCAGTAGTTTTTTTTGTATACAGCTTTTTTTTTATTAAACCAAAATGCTAGTTTCAGATAAATAAAAAGCAATTACTGGAAGGAATACACTTGTGTTTTCTGTCCATGGAAATATTTCTTAAAGCTCATTTCTTTTTAGCTTAGTGCAATGGATCAGCATTTTGTTCAGAGAGATTTCCTTTTGACTTGCGTTTAATTAGGGTGTAATTCCGTCCCTTCTAATAAAGCCACTGAAGTTAATTTTCAGTTAGGATATTCAGAGACAAATCATGAAGAAAATGTTGTCTTTTTTGTGAGAAGATGTATTTCATCAGATGAATTTCCTCTCTACAGTGGTGATGTGCAGAAGTGGTGTGTTCAGGTAATTTCATTTTCTGATAGGGAGTGTTTTTGTGTGTCAGGCTTTTCTGCCTAATTATGTTTTTAATTGTCAGGTAGTAATTATTGAGTTCTGGTTTATTTTGTAAGACTCAGACCTTCCTTTGAGGAAAACCTCATCTTGCTTCCTGAAGTCGATGCTCTTTTTGATAAACTGAGGAATGTATCTGTGTGGATTCCTTCAATGTGAGATTAAAAAATACAAGCAATTAGCCTGCTGAATATAGTGTGTATTAATTGTAGACTATACATGTTATATATTATGCATTTTAAGGGCTCCTTGCTGCAGTGAAGTGTAATAGTCTTTCTAAAAAAATTGAGGCACCTTTAGTAAACCCATGTTTTGAAATAAGCAGCTTGCCGTGCCTTCTAAAAATTGGGGCGGGGAGGAATGCGTTGCTCTGTGTGTATTGGCACCTCTGATCAAATGAACAGTAAGTGCTGGTACGTAAAAATAATCACAAGCAGGAGTAGAACTGGAGAAAAGAAAATTCTCAGTTGCTAGCTGAAGCAGTTAGCCACAGTTAATAAGCGTGAAAACTTCTTTTATTCGCCATTTGACGTGCCCAATGCTTTCCAGTCAGAAAATGCATTTGGAGATCAGTTTGCTTCTTACATTTTCCTGTTTTTCAAAACTTCCTTTAATGCAGATCGTGAGAACGTTGTGCCTGTTCCTCACACCATCAGAGCGGAAGTGTTCCAGGCTCTGCAGAAGTGAGTCTTCCTTCAAATATGAGTCGGGACTTTTTGTTCAAGGTTTACTCAAAGTAAGTACATTCAGGGAAGTTCTGTTCTTCTACAGTTTAAGAGCATTCTTCAAAGTAAACGTGTGTGCGTGTGACGTGCCCGCATGGACCCACATTCGTGTTCAAAGAAACGTGTCACCTTCCCTCGACTCCTTTCTGGCACCGTGGCTTTCCTTGTAGCTGTCTGCGTGTCAGAATTCCAGCCTGAAGTGCCAGTCTTTCTCCGACACATCTCTCAAACAAAACCCATCAAAACGAACGAGATTTAAAGTTTAGACGTGATGTTTTGGTAATGTTTTATTCCAATATAGCTTTGTTGTTGTTTTTTTTTTAAGAAGTGACTGGAAGAATAATTTTTTTCACTACAACAGGACGCGACAGGAAGCTTCGTGTTGCCCTTCCGCCAGGTGATGTATGCTCCGTACCCGACCACGCACATCGACGTGGATGTCAACACGGTGAAGCAGATGCCCCCGTGTCACGAGCACATCTACAACCAGCGGCGGTACATGAGGTCTGAGCTGACAGCGTTCTGGAGAGCTAATTCAGATGAGGAAATGTCTCAAGACCGGATTATCTACACTGACGAGAGCTTCACACCTGACCTGTACGTGCTCCCACATCTTTCAGAGTTACTTGTTTTGGGGCAGGAAAGTAAAGCATAAAAACACAATTCCTTACACAGTATGTGAGGATTTTTTGCTTTTGAGAAGCTGCTTTCAGCTCTGGTAGTTGTGTTCATTTTGGAGGAATTTACCAGTTCTGTTCATAGTTTTTTTATATTAAATATTACCAAAACTCATTTTCAGTGATGCTTCTGACCATGTTACGTTAATTTTGTTGCCTGTTTTATTTAGGAGTATAACAGAGCTGAGTGTATTTGACAGGGCACAATGGTTTTCCTAGTTTAGTTCATTTAATCTGAAGCTTTTGCTTTAATAATCTGTATGAGCTTCAAAAATAGCAGAATCATAATTCACTAAAATTTTGAAATCACTTTTAATTTCTGCCAGATTGCAAACAGTGATGGTATTGCTGTGCATAGCTGTTGGGCCCTGAAGTGTCCCTTCGTGGCATTCCCTCATGTGTTTGTTTTCTCTCTTTTCCACAGAAATGTCTTTCAAGACATCCTGCATCGAGACACATTAGTGAAAGCTTTCCTGGATCAGGTAATTGTTGCTTTTTCAGAAAGAGCTAAAGTACTTTGAGCGCTAGCATCATGTAACGCAACGTGAAGAGGCAGTTTGTTGGCTCGGTAGCTCTTTCTCATACTAGTGCTGGGATTCTTTGGTGTGTAACTAGAGAGAAAAATGTTTATCTTGTTTTTAGGATTAATACAGCTCCTTCTTACAACACACAATTTCTACTGCTGTGCAACAGTGTCCACAACTATAGTATTGATAAAGCTACCTGACTTGGATTAAATTCAGATCATTTTAAACCAGAAGATAACATTTTATCCAAACAGAGTTGTACAACAGCCTAATTTTTGCTAGCTGCATCTGAGCAGCTGGTAACGTCAGGAAAAATACCAAGTATATCTGCCAATCTGCTGCTAATGCTCCTGCTGTGCTATAACTGAGGCTGCGTTATGTGTGTGTCCAATGTTTCTTTATATTCTACTTTTTTTAAAATGATCCTTGGATTTCCACATCTGCTTAGTTTTCTGGTGTATTTTTTAAACAGATCTTCCACCTGAAGCCTGGCTTGTCTCTAAGGAGAACCTTCCTGGCACAGTTTCTGCTCGTCCTTCACAGAAAAGCCTTAACTCTCATAAAATACATCGAGGACGACACGTAAGTGAACAGACAACGTACGGTGGGGCAGGCCTGGAGAAACTTCCCCTGATCTTTTTTTTTACAACGCTCTCTTTTATTTTCTTGCAGTCAGAAAGGGAAAAAACCTTTCAAGTCTCTTCGTAGCTTAAAGATAGATCTTGACCTGACCGCAGAGGGCGACCTCAACATCGTCATGGCTTTGGCGGAGAAGATGAAGCCGGGTCTGCACTCCTTCATCTTCAGCAGGCCCTTCTACACCAGCGTGCAGGAGCGGGACATGCTCATGACCTTCTGAGGTTCTCCTCCGCAGGCTCTTGCATGGCACGAAAAGACGTCTGTCGCTGTGGCCACCACACCTGTGACAATGACTGACCTGGTGGGTGGTGCAGCACCAGGAGCACAGAAGCGCCGCTGTCCCTCTGTCCGTCTGTCCAAAGCAGGAGGGCGGCTGGTTAGAGGGAGTATCAGCTCAGCCAGACAAGCATGATTTTAATGAACCCATGTCTTCTGCGTGATTTTTTTAATGATAAATGTTGCCTGATGTTCCTTTGCATCATGGCCTGAGTCTATGAATTTGAGTGTCTTTTGGTGCACGATAAAGGCAAGCGTTTTAATTCTCTTTCCCCAGAGACTCCCTTCAGGTGTGTGTCAGTTTTACCCTGTTCTCCTGTGTCAGCATTTTTAGTGTTTCCACAGAAAACAGCACGCATGTCCTCTGTCATGCTGGAGGCTGCAGAATGGGGATCCTTCCAAGACTTTCCAAGTCTCTAAAAGCGGTGTTTTTATGTGTGTGACACAAATGTGGAATGTGTCTTCCCATCAACTTTTTTAACACAACGTTCTCCTTCATTTCCTGGTTGATGTGTTACCTCGAAATCAGTGGCATGTCTGCACACCATGTTACTGTATTTCTTCTCTTTTTGGGCAAACATAGGAGTATATTGATGTCATATTTCGGCACAACCTCATAACTCGATGTGCACTGTGAAAGAGCTGCACTGGTGATAGGAGAAGCCACAGTTCCTTCATTGCTTAAATTGTTTATAACACGTCTGGGTGAGCAGGCGTCTGTTTTCGAGGTACCTTTTTAGTGTCTCTTTCATGCAGAAAGGCATGAAAATTAACAAAACCACAACTTTTCATAAAATGTCAATCGTTTGGATTTTAAAAAGGAATACTGCTCCTTGCTTAAATGTCCAGAATTACTTGACATTTCCTAAAAGGCAGAGATGCACAATTAAATATTTAGATCTTCAGAAAGATGTAGAATTAAAGTGCCAGCTGCACACCATTTTTATTTGCCTTTTGTGACATATGTGCGGGTACGCACATTTCGTGTGGCTGTAGTTTTTCTGCACAGGTACGTAGGGCTCCTTCAGTTGGCTGAGAGAACCTGTCACAGTTTTCCTGACGTGCTGCTTGTGCTGAGGTTCTGTCTTCCCGCTGTTGGTATTTCTTTTTTCATTTTTAATCAATCCATCTGTTGGAAAAGAGATTGTGCTAATTTTTTACTTTTCTGTCTAAGACTGTGAAAAAATGTAATAAACTCTGCTGAAACTTCTAACACAGAACTTGTGTTGAACTCCACAGAGCTTTAAATGTGCTCATGAACTTAATCTCTTTGGCTGGGTGGAAACTTAATGTCGACACTAAAAGTGGAGCTGTGTCTGTTTCCTGAAGATGCCGTCACATTGTGAAATTGGTAAAAGCTGGAAACTTTCTCAGCTGCTGCTTTTGTTGCACACCTGTCACAGAAGTGTAGGATGTACAGCGAAGTAAGTTATTAAATTCATCTGCATGTTGTTCTGTAAATCTTGCTCAGGAAACAAAGCATTCTAATAAAATTAATGCATAATTTTTGACTTGACTTGCTGCTGATTTTTTTCACAGTGTTTCCGTTCTGTGTCTGATAGAAACATAATCTTTTATTCCTTGAAATAAAGAGGAAACCTCTTTCCTTCTTGTTTAACTAAAAATTATACTGAGGTGATGAATCGTAGACCATCACTGATAGAGAACCATGTTCCTGTGTCCCGGTGTTTTGGTTAAAGAGACTTATTTCATGCTGAGACTCCTGTGCCTCTCGTCTGCTCAGGTTTTAGCCTTTGCTTTTAAAAAGTTTTAATCCCACATGTGACAATTTAGAAATGCTTTAGGGAGGTTGCTGATGCCGGGCCATCAGGGGACACCTTTGCTGAGCGCTGCAGCTCCTCGCAGCTCAGGGAACAAGGCGGCTTCATTTCTGACCCCGGGATGGGGAAGGGCAGCAACGTGTCAAAGCATTTTCAGTGGCGCCTTCTTCCTGCTCTGCAGAGCTGGGCTCCGCGGCTTTAAAGGTCTTGGCCACGCCCCCATGCAGTAACCACGCCCCTGGCATGGCCCATGCGCCACCCCCTGGCATGTGGCCACGCCCCCTGAAAAGCTCTTTGGGGGTCTCTATGGGGGTTTTTGGGAAGCTCCACCCCTCCTTGTGCTGTCTTTTGACCCGTTTTTGAGACTTCTTACCCATTTTTGAGGGGTTTCAACCTATTTTTAAGGGTTTTTTGCTGATATTTGAGGGGGTTTTACCCATTTTTGAAGAGTTTTCTCCCATTTTTGATTCCCCCCCCCTTTTAAGGGTTTTTTATCTATTTTAAGGGGTTTTTTACACATTTTTAATGTGTTTTTACCTATTTTCAAGAAGTTTTACTGACTTTTAAGGGTTTTTTACCCATTTTTTCTGCATTTTCTACCATAGATGGGAGCTGGGACCCACGGATGTGGGGCCGGGACCCACAGATGGGAGCTGAGACCCATAGATGGGGGCTGAGACCCATAGATGGGGGGCTGAGACCCATCGATGTATGGCTGTCACCTGTAGATGTGGAGCTGGGACACATAGATGTGGGGCTAGGACCCATAGGTGGAGGCTGGGACCCATAGATGGGGCCTGGTATCCATAGGTGTGGGGCTGGGATCCATAGTTGTGGGCTGGAACCCATTGATGTGGGGGCTAGGACCCATAGATATGGGCTGGAACCCATGGATGTGGGGCTGGGACCTATAGATGTGGTGCTGGGACCCATAGGTGTGGGGCTGGCACTCATAGATATGGGCTGGAACCCATTGATGTGGGGCTGGGATCCATGGATGGGGGCTGTAACGCATTGATATGGGGCTGAGACCCGTAGATGGGGCCTGGGACCCATAGGTGTGGGGCTGGGACTCACCGATGTACAGCCACGTGTACACGAAACGTACTTGAGAAGCAGGAGCAGCGCTTTCACGCTGCAGAATAAGCCCATATCTCGAGGACCACATAAACAGGACAAGTAGGCGACTCTGAGCCTAGAAGACCTTTGTTGAACACGTTTGGTCTTAATGTTTTTTTTATAATTTAAAACAGTTTCTTTAAGGTTTATCTTCCTGAAAAGCCAAGGCAGCATGTGGATCAGTAATTCTGCGCTTTGACTCACGATCTATCACTTGTGTTAACCCCGTAGGCACAACCTGTAGAGAGCCGTGAACTCTCCCTTCCTCAGGCATAAAAACAACGAAAATTAAAGTTATTTCATATGAGTTGGATGCGGCGCGTCTCGTTCTGAATCTTTCGCGCCTGACGGATTTTGCACCAAGAGCTGGAAGCATCTGAAAATTGACAGACAACAGTTAGACCATAATATATTAATAAGAAAAGTCCTCTTCCTCCAGCTGCTTGCGCTGTGTTTTTCAGACAAAGTGCTGCGAGAAGAGGTTGAGAACTCACTGTCTCTTGCAGAGAGTGACAGTGGTGTGACAAGTAGCAATCGTTAGGGAGGAAAGCAATTCTTTCTATCTTTAAGTAAAACTATGTGGTGGTCAGAAACTTCTTAATCGTGACAGTGCACCCAGGAAAAATCGAAAATCCTTTCCTAAATGCCTGCGGATAGTACGGTTTGGCAGTTTGTAGTTCACAGTTTGTGATATTTACTGTCTGCACATTGTCACCCACGTCATCCGTGTGCGGCATGGAGACCGCATAATTTTGGTTCACAGCTGTGCTCATGAGCGAAAGTAAACTTCTAAATTAAAATGCTTTCCCGATCGTGGGTTCTTTTCTCATTTTACCCATATTCCTTTACAGAGAGATAAACCTGACCTATCCTGTGCAGGTACCTGAAGGGTTGGATAGTAAAGGTATCTATTTCTTCTACTATTTTAGCATTGTGTTGTGTTCCTTGCTTACTTGGCTTCCTGCCCCCTCCCTCCTCCTGTTGCTTCTTCTTTATTAAAGGGCAGATGTTTCTGCAAGGAACAGAGGAGGTGACATGACTGTTTTTCTACATCAAATAAAACACTTACCAGACTTTTCTTTTTTTCCCCTCTAAAGATGAATAAAGGGGAATAGAAAATTTAAAAACCGTATAATTCAGAACAAGAAATTAAGAGATCTGTGCACACCCAGCACCTCATGGCCTGGGAAATGCTGGGTATCAAATGAATCCTTCTGTTCCCTATCTTTGCCATGAGTGTGTTTTAGGCGGGGTTTTGTCCCCGTGTGGTTTGCTCGCAGAGCCAGAACCGAGAACGGTCTTTGAGGAACGAGTGGTCCCACGTGCTGGAGCACTGCGACCACTGGATGGCCGAGTGCCTCGTGGTGCTCTGAAAGTTGTTCTTCGCTGGGCTTATGGAAGCAGCTGTGTTAAGTGGGTTCAGCTGCGTTTTTTTTCTTCTGTTTAACTTCTTTATGGCATTAAATTTGGCAAGAAAACATTTTCTTTGTTCTTGTCCGTCGGATGTGCTGACACGAAGGAACTGGATCCCTGCTAAACTAAAGTGCCTGAAATAACTGTGACATAAAGGAGCCTGATGAAGGCAGGCAAGTGCACTTATAGCTTCATTGTAAAGATATAAAGAAAATAAATGAGGAGTTTGAGAAAGAGACGCACCAAAATTGCCAGGCAAATTGGGTGATACAAAACCTTATACATAAAGTGCTGCTCTGACCCATTAATCCAAATCTGCCTTTAACTGAAGCCCATCAGCGGGCAATTTCCTGTGGGCTCCGTAACTGCTAACTGCAGGTTTTCTGACCAGGTAACCCGTGACCTGAGAACATAGCGGGTGGTAAGAAATTATGGTAGTTCTTCCCTTTTGTTACTCAGGAGCAACTTCCTTGCTAGAAGAGGGTTTGGGCTGCAGGGAGGGGATGCCTGCTTTGTGGAAGTGCCTTTGCGAATCTTGACATTACCCTGTGCTGCCTCGCGTCCACGGTCACCTCTCTTACTGCCAAGCTCTTTGGGGACAAAGAGCACAGAGATTCGGGGGCCAAGCAGGGCAGAAGGCTTTGACAGCCTCGACCCTGACATGTCTTGAGAACCCCCAGGCTGCAGTGAATATTTTGGAATAGATTCTCCCCAAACTCAACTTTTCGTAGGAAAGAAATATTTATTTTTTTTTCCCAACAGACTGATGGAGAAGAAATATTACTAGAAATGCAGACGATTCCCAAGAGGACTTATGATTTTCTGGAGAAATAGAAAAGCAGGAGAGATGTTCCCTCATGAGGTGTCTGGCAGAAACGCCACAGATAAGAGGTGATTTTGATTTGGCCAGTGCAGTGCATGATGAACTCAAAATTTTTTTCAGCCCTGAGGTTTTGTGGTCGTACTGGTTGGCATGTCGCTAAGATCATCACTGAGCACCTGGTGTGCACAGCAGAAAGGAAACCTCCTACCAAGATTAGAGTTCCAGAATCTTTTTATCCTTACTCTGCATGTATGTTGTAAGAATGCAACATTCTTTTTGGCATTAATTTTTGCAAGTCATGAAATGAGATATCTTACACGATTGGAATAGACAATACATTTGATTTAAAGTTGTAACCTGCTTTTGTCTTCGTGATGACAATCACAGTCATTTAAATCTGTGTCATAAACCGGGCTCTGAGCTCTCTGTGGTGTTAATGAAGAGCAAAAATACTCAAATATAACTATAGCTTAGGTTATATCAGATTGTAATTTTAGGCTCGTGATTTACTCTTGTGATCTTCCCCAAATTCCAAACTAATCTTAAAATGAAGTGTCTGGGAACATCATCTACATATGCCTTATGCAAGAATTTAAAGGTGAATTTGTTAAATTATGATTGTTTTACAAGCATATCGAAAAGGAGGGTTGGACATAAACCAAAATTCCGCTATACTCTGGACATGAATTTCTTCTTTCAAAGTTTACCTGTTGAAAATTAAAAAAAAATAGTGTCTTTTCCTGTTCATAAATAAGCTGAACTTCAGTACAATATTATTTCAAAATGTGAAGGGAGGTGTGGATGGTATTGAGAGATGTGACTTTCATGCCTGTGGTCTTCTTGTTCACCATACCTCAACAGAACACTGGCTGACAGATTCTTATAAGAGTAGGAGACAGTAATAAATTAACTGTAAACATGTAATGTATAGCTGCTTATTTACAGGAAGAAAAATGTCACTGTATTGGGTCAGGCTGAGGTGGAGTCAATCTTCCTATAGCAGCTCTCTCAGTGCTGGTTGTTTTTGTTTTTCTCCTTGGAGTGGTAGCTAGAAGGGTGTTGATAGCACCCCAGTGTTTTGGCTACTGCTGAGCAGTGCTCACACAGCACCAAGGCTGTGGTTTTGTTTTTTTTCCAACGTTCCCCCAACAGTAGACTGGGGGTGGGTAACATCTTGGGAGGGGATACAGCCGGGCCAGCTGACCCAAACTGACCAAAGGGGTATTCCATACCATATGACGTCAGCTCAGACATAAAAGGGAGAAGGAAGAGGGAAGTGGGGGGGCATTCGCTGTTTCGTGCTTGTCCTCCCGAGCAACCGCTACGCGTACTGGAGCCCTGCTTCCTACAAAAGCGGCCGGACATCGCCTGCTGATGGGAAGTAGAGAATAATCTTTGTTTTGCTTTGCTTCCGCGCGCGGTATTTGCTGTTGCTTTATTAAACTGCTTTTTTATCTTAACCCACGGGCCTCTTTTTACATCTTCCCTCTCCCCTGTCCATCTAAAAGGGGAGTGATAGAGCGGCTTTGGTGAGTGCCTGGCCTCTGGCCAGGGCCAAACCACCACAGTCACCTACATGAATTTTTTTTCCCCAGTAAAATCAGGAGCAAAAGGGCAGCTTCCTTCTGTTCGTTCAAAACCAGCAGCAGATCTCATCACTAAGTTCTGGGTAGAAGATACCACTTCTGGCAGGACGTGAATTTTGTGCCTGAAAAGCCTCATTTGTCAGAATACCGTGGTCATGTTTCAGCCTAAGTGGGCTGTGGACTCACCCAAAAGAGACTGAAAGTCCTCATAAAAAGGATTCTTGGGGGCAAAAGCATCATAAGTATCACAGCGAAGCCACCCCCAAGTCTGTAGTGAGTATGACTCGTTCTTCATATGAGATGGATTGATTGGTAAAACAAGTTGTTCCTCATCTCAGTCATGGTTCAGAACCAGTCCTTATTTTCATTTGCAAAAAAAATGCCATGTTACTGAACCAAGGACCAGAAACGTCAGGAATTTTTTGTAGAGCTGTTTGTAGGGGCACAGCAGTCTCAGTGCTGCTGCTGTGGAACCGGGGTGTCGTGCAAGAGGGGTAAAAAGAAAAACACGATGACAGAGAACCTGCACAGCTGAAGATGTTTTTATTCTCAAGATAGTATTTTCTTCCCTGAAGGAAAACAAACCGTGTCATTCCACATTTTTTTAATCTGCTGACAACTGTATTATTTTTCAAAAATTAAATGTGTAAAAATACTGAATTTATTCCTCTTTTGTATGAATTTTAAAGTCATAAATGCTTCTGAGAGGTGATCAGCGTCATCAAATCCAACAATAAGAGGTTTGGGGATCAGCTGATGCTTGGAGAAGGCCTTCTGAATGCTTTTGGATGTTATCTTTTCAGTTTATTATGTGCGATTTTTTCATTAAACCAGCTCTAAGTTGGTGCCTCTACTGCAGTTTACAAGAACAGACAAATACGACTCTCCCTGTTACCCCTCGTGAAGTTTCTTTCCTTCCTTGTCTTTTATTTTATTTTTTTTTAAAAAACATATTCTGGAGTGTATTCAGGGATATAATTCAGATTATTTTTCCTCCCATCACACAGTAAACTCAGTCATTAGGGCAGAAACGTGTCAGCTAACTGCTTTTCCTTCTCTTGCATCTTCCTGATTTAAATCTGTAAATTCAATGTGGTGACAAAAATACGACCAAGGTAGCGATATATGTGGATATTTCTGTTAGCTGTACAAACCAGTCAGGCCAGAGGAGTTCGTTTAGTTGCTTATGTATTTTCTAAGTCACCATAGCGTCGAAGGATTGGATGGATAAAGAGAAGCAAACAGGCAGCCCTTCCTAATTGTTCTTTTTAAATGCAGCTCAGCAATAGCACTGGAAAGCAGAACAGGACCAGTGGTTGTTACCAGGGGTGACTATAAAATTATGTCATAAAAATACTCAGTTTTTGAGTGTTAGGACTGTCTCCTCTGTGCACAGCTGTCTTTTACTCCTCACATCCCACTAAGAACAGTTGTTTTATCAGATGGAGTCTCATTGCACTGCACACCGAAAGCACCCAGCAACAAAACGCCTGAATGTGTCCTGGCAGGCACCTTCCTGTGCTGCTGCAGAGGTCAGAGGAACCAGAATTCTCTAATGCAGAACACTGGACAGAGACAGAGATTGCCTAAAAATCTCTGACTAATTGACTTCTAATCCACACCCACATGTTTCCACCCACGCAGCAATTCGGATTCTCACTAGAGTTGCACTATATTGATTTTTCTCCTCTTATAACAAAGCTGTAATGGTTGCTTGGCATTTTTTGGATAAGGACAGAATAGATATATTTAATTACAAAGAGTATTTTACACATTATGCAACACCTTTTATCTGACAATTTCATAACACCTCTCAAAAATAATTTAGCCCACAGTTTGTCAGGCTTAAAATTTTAGTATCCTGTAAGACAGACATTCAGCTCCTCAGATCACACAAATATACCTTCTCTTCACTGAGTCTAGTACAAATTTCCTTCGATCCAAATTGTATGTCCTGGTAAACATCTTATCATTGCTATGGGTAATGGCATTAACCTTTCCTTGTTTGTTCTACAAGAAGTTTTCCTGATCCATATTTAACTTTTCTTTTTTTTTTTTTTGGCTGTGGGTTGGTGGTTGGTTTTTTTTGTTTGTGTGGGGGTTTTGTGGATTTTGTTTTTTGGGTTGCATTGGTCGTGGCTTCTTCCTTACATCACAGCCATCCTATGGTCAACAAAGGCCTCAAGTGCTGCTTTGGGACTTTGTTTTTGCCTCTCGTCGTTTTCAATGCAGAATCAAAATTCCCAGCAAAAATTCTGGTTAATAGATAAACACACGCCTTTTTATTCCAACCTATGACATGTCATCCTTTCTTGCTTCTCCTCAAGGGCCCTTGGTTATTCCTGTTTGATATTGTGACCTTCTCCAACCTTAGCAATGCAAGGTCATCCAGTTTAGGTGCTGGATTAAGAAGCTTAATTTTCTCGGACAAATAATGTTCTCCAAGAGATGTTAAAGAATATGTAAGGTGGAATTCCACTCTGGACCATCTTTTTAATCCTCTATGATTCCCTCCACTGTCTGTGAGTGGATGTTCTATTGTTGTGATTCTTATGCTGAATGGATTGAATATTCCTCTTTAGAGTCTAAACTGTGTTCTTAGCAAGTGTACTTAACAGACTGATTTTTTTAGTGACAAGGTCACTAACGGGAATGTCAGATTAGTCCTAAGGAAGTCCACTAATCTGTTATTCGTTAACGATCTTGGTATTCATAGAATCATAGAATGGCCTAGGCTGGAAGGGACCTTAGAGATCATTTAATCCAACCTCTCTGTCATGGGCAGGGACACCACCTGTCGACTAGACCGGGCAACACATGGGGACCATCCTCATCCTTTCCATTTTAAGTTCCCATTTGGTATCGTATCAGATGTTTTACCAGGAAAGAGATGCTTCACTGGGATCCACACTGAAGTGAGACTCAACGCAATCCCTTTGTCTGGGTTGCTGATTACTAAGGAAAGAGGTTGGTTCACCACAATAAATATTAGATAATCCTGTGTTACAGACTATTTGGTGCAGTGTACGTTTGTTGTGAGCTAGGTCAAGTCACATCATGTGGAAATGCAGATCCCCTTATTGTTTAGGTAAAGATGACATCTGATCCTGACACACACTGTATCACTGAAGAAAAAAAATGGAATGTAAAAGAATGGATTATTCAAAACAATGTTGTTTCAAACTTCACCCATTCCATCTTCATAAATAATGTGCCTTTCTCTCTTTGGTCTCCCATAATATGCAAGGAATATATACAAATCAGCTGAGATGTATGCAACTAAGAGAATTAAGTGATAAAAAGATTTAATTTGGTCTCTTATTCTTCTGATTTCTGTGGTGTGTATTGATGATGATTTTTTTCTTTTTCTTTTTTCAAAACCACTTTATGCAACTCTACAATTGCACAATTTCTATCTTTCAGTCAGAAACCAACAGATTCTCATGACTGACCGCGTAGACACTGCGGACATTCAGAACACAGTAGGTGTTGTGACCATTGTGATAGGGTTAATTTTTTCCATGATTATGATTTTCTTTGTAATAGTCTTCATTACCCAGGGTGTTGGAAGGAAAGAACAATTACTGGATGAAAAAAAACACTTTTTAAGGATACTAATAACATTTCTGTAAATGGGTAGCAAAATTCCAATGGGAAAAAGCTATTCATTGAGACAAAACGAAAACTTAAGTGACTGCTGTATTCTTTATTTTCCTAAGATCTCATAGCAGTGGTCTTTTACCATTTTCACATGTATTCCTAAAGTCGCTTGTGCTATCAGATGCCCTTTTTTTAGGGAGCTGAAGGAATGAAAGTTGTTTGGCAGCTGTCCTAATTACAAAGGCAGAAAGAAAACAAGCAAGATGTAGATAGTCAGGACTTAACTCATAAAACAGGGGTTTTTTCCCCTGCCTTTTAATCAAGTTATATCATCTTACAAAGGCTAGTGATTTGTTTCTTTTCTAATGGGAAGATGTCTGTGATTTGGGGCATGGGTTACTGCTCAATTAGAGTGCAAATGAGTTTGTCCTTCGTTGGAATTTCACAAATTGTGCACTCTTCTTACTGTCATGGAAAAGCACTTTAGACTGATGGAATTAGACTCACCATCAGACTTGACAGTGTTAGGTTTGTGGTTGGACTCAATGTTTTTAGAGTTTTTTTCAAGCCTGAATTATTCTATGATTCTATATCCTTTGGAGTATTCCCTTTAACTTCTGCACTTGCTGCGACTATTTTAGTGCATCCACAGTTAGATCAGATTTTCTTGAAGAGGGAACTGACTTTCCAAGATGGACTTGCTGGAAGATCTGAGCTGTTAGAGACTTGAAGCAATTCCAGCCTCTGTGTGCTACTAAAAATCAGCAGAAACAAATTAGGAGACAGTTACATTACAAAATATGCTGGAGTCTATTCACAGATATTCAGAAAATTTCTCTTCATATTTTCTCATTTGATTAACATTCTACTGCGTTCCACGCTTTCTATTATCTTCTAAAGTAAAAATATGAAAGAGCTAGTTTGTTTCTTATATACAGATATCTGTTGCATGGAGGATTTTAAAAAGCTGTGTTTTGCAATGGTTTTATTGTGAAATCTGTATTTTGCTGGTCCTGTGAGTAAAGCATAACTTAATGGAATTAAAGTTCTCTCTAAGAAAACTATTGCATTAGTGTGGTTTAAATAACAGCTACACTTCATGTACCTATTGTTTGCTAAGAGTATCAAGCCCATAAAGACTTTTATCCTTTCACTGCACAATTTCTCATTCCACAAAACCCTGGTAGCCTGACTGAAAATATATACTTCTTCCTGTAATAAATTTAGAAGGGTGTTCCTTTAGTTTATCTGAGAAACTATTGTCTTGTGATCTTGAGGTTCCTAGTCTTAATCCCACTAAAGAAAACCAAGTATGTTTATAATTTTACAGTGAACATGTAATGGTTGCAACACTGCCTTTGGTCTATGAGTGGCAGTATTTATTTGCTGGAGCTGGTAGACTTTGTAGCACGAATACCTGATTTTTCCGAAGTCCTGTGTGTCACATTGCTTCATTTCCAGCTATGCTGTATGTAAACCAGCAGTAGCTTCATCCCAAAGAGAAGCACAACTTGCGGAATAATTGCTGGCATTTTGCAATGATTCCGTTCTTACGTTACAGCTGAGTACACATTTGAGACAGAGGTTTTCACAGACAAAAACCCCACAAATATTCCGTTGTCACCCTGATGATTTTTGGTATTTTTGTCTCTCTTCATGTGTAGAGGTGCTTTTCCATCGGTTTATTGTTCACTCAGCCAATGACTGTAGCAAATGGAATATGTTGCTGCAATTCCATTGCACGTGTGGTTTGACCTTCCTACATTCTCCAGTTTTGGCTAAGCTGTGGTATCCAAATCTAACTCTCCCAAGTCTTACAGAACGACTCGAAATGCGAGCCCCAATCTGCTCTTCAGCAAATGTTTGCTGGCCACAATTTTAGCTCAAGCTGCAACGCAAGTTTTGTGCTTAATTTGGATTATGTCTGTCTACAGATAGTCTCAGAGGTGGCAGTCCTTTTTGATGAAGCTGGCTGGGTCATCAAGAACCTTAGGTGAAAGCTGCCAAGAGCTCTCCTGTTGTCTTGTTCTTCTGGTTTTTTCCGCATGTTGCTTTTCCCCCCTGCCTGGCACCTGAAAGAGCACCATCAGAGACTCCATGGTTGTCCTGTACTGAAGTTTGAGTGTTCCAAATAAAATCTCCAAGACCAGAAAATTTCTGAAAATGAGGGGAAGAAATTGTCCATATATTGCCTGCCCCGATGCTCATAGATCACATCACTCCCTAGAGAGCATGGAGGACATTTTATTGAAGAATTGTTGAGCCCCACGCAGCCCCACAGAGCCTGCGCTGTGCTAATCAGCAAACTCTTGGATGAATCCATTGTGGCTTTAAGCCCCATACGCTGAAAGAGGACTGTTGCATCTTACACGTTAAAATATTTCTGTACTAAATACCATTACTTGAAAAGTCTCTGCCTTGAGGTCAATGATTGAAGTCTTCCAGAGCTACATGTTAGATACCAAAGAGATCTTACTGAAAAAACCTCTCTGTTTAATTTAACATGTCATGGTACCTTTTAGCTATGACATTCAGAGCTAGAGGCGGCATCATGTTTGAAGACTGAGAGCTGCCCTTCTTGAACCATGATGAGTGTGCTGAATTTGCTGCTTGAGAGATTATTTTCAGAAACATACAAGAAGCACAACCACTAACTAAATTGCCTGAATAAGGAAAAAATAAATCATGCTGAAGAACTCTAGGATTTTAAACCTCTTAAGGGTTAGACTGATAAATTTTCTCAAAAAATGTGCCCTCTAGTAAAAACAAAACCTTTACTATGTTAGCTCAGTCAGTTGAGCATGGCGCTAACAACGCCAAGGTCGCGAGTTCAATTCCCATTCGATCCCCATATGTTGCCTGATCTAGTCGAGAGGTGACGTCCCTGGCAGCAGGGAGGCTGGATTAAAATGATCTCTAAGGTCGCTTCCAGCCTGGGCCATTCTATGATTCTATGATTCTATGATTCTATGATTCTATGATTCTATGATTCTATGATTCTATGATTCTATGTTTCTTTTCCTTAATTCAGCTTCAGCAGGGGATTAAATATCTGTGTTTCTTCCTAAAATTGCATAATGTAGTTTGATTACCTTAACAATAGCATCTCACTAGGTCCTTTCATAGTTTCATTATTATCAGACAGTTATATGTTGATCTTTTCATAATACACATTTATCTGCTATGGATATATGGATATATAAAGGAAATATCAGGTAAACTCTATACCCAACCATTCCCTTCCACAGTGTCAGAGATGCTGGTCACTAAATCACTGAAATACAGTGACACACCTGTTTCAAATGGTTGGTGAAAGAGATTGCCAGACTTGCTTGGTACAACGCATTCCTCAAAGACACAAACAAGATGAGACGAGAAGAGAATTGACATGTTAATATAAGTCCTCAGCTCCTTGTCCGTGAGGGATCTGTGACATTCATTGCAACGCTGCTCAGATACAACAACCCAGATCCTGGCCCACGTGTTTCGTTATGGGCATTCCCCTAGGAGCTCTGTACTGCACACGTAGGAAGACAGTGATGTAGAGGTGCTTGGTCTGTCGGTCCACGCAGGAAAAATAAGGTGTGGAACAGTGTTCTGGAGGGAGACATTTGGTATCAGAAGTCAGTTATTCACTGGGTGTTGCTTGCCCACATAGGATTATGGGTCCAGCTGTCTCCCACAGTATCTTCTGTATCCTAAAACCAACTTAAGAACGAAGTTTCTGTGATGTTTTCACATTATAGTCCTGGTGTTAACTGGTCAAAAATTAGCTCTGCGGTAGAGTGGAAAAATTTATCCAAACCCTTCTTTCCGATCAGCCACCTTTACCCTATGTTTCCTCTGTTTCTGCCTCTGGTTTGTGCAGGATACCTCAGGATTTACTCAAAATACCCATATTTTTAAAGGAACGTGGATTATTTGAGGTACAAGTTGTAATTTGGCAGTATTCAAAACGGTGTTCATTTTGTTATAACACATTATGGGAAAATTGAAATACAGAACAGAAAAAAAATTTCTTGCTTACATTTACCGTGAGCAGGAATAAGTTGTGCTCCGAGCATAGGTCACGCATTAGTTTTGTTTAAAAATGAGAAGTAGAATGATTTCGTATAAAGTAACATTCATGCAATTTATGACTTGTTATATGCACTAATATTTTATGATGTGATTTTCATTAATATTGTTAAAAAGTATAATATATATGTACGATATATAATATTTTCAAAATAATATAATGCAAAATTTAAACATATTAGAAAGAAGTTATTGAATTGTGCATGCAAGTGTACGAATCCAGGAACAACTGATGTGTTTGTGCCATGTGTGCTGCCCAGCTGCAGAGGGCTGCAGAGTCAGCCTCTGGGTAGAAACCTCTTTTACATAAATGCTCCTCCTCCTCCTCCTCCTCCTCCTCTTGTCATTCATAATGCCCGAATGAAATTAGCATTTTAACCCCGACCTATGTTTATATAATGAATATGATCTTCTCTAAATCTCTTCCTTTCAGAAGGTGGTATATGTGCCTTAATAACAGCTAGTGAAAGTGAGTGGGGGGAGCCTTGACCTAGAAATGTCCCGGTTTTGCTGCAAGAGTAAGTTCGAGATTTTTTTTTTTCTATTTTTCTAAGTTTTCCTGTGATTGCTCCAGCAAATACCTCTCCCTTAGTTTTAAATGCGTAAAAGGCACCGCTATCAAATCTCCCTGGTCCTTTCTAAGTGGCTGGAAGGCTCACCAGCTTTGTTTTGTGTTTATATACTTCCTCCAGTATAAATGTTGAAAAATATGTCTGTCCTAGAAGGCAGAAAGTATATTTGCTTTCTGTCCATGAAATGGCACATGATGGCACTCATTTTTAACTAGACATAGAAGGGAGGTATGTGGATATCTACATACAAGGTAAGGCTTAAGCAAAGTATTTTTACCATCACTGTTTCACCTCTTATTCTGCTTTAGTATACATCTCCACCTTCAGTAATTTACATAAACATACATAGTCTATGAATAATGCATGAGGCTGGTTTGAAATGCAGGGCTCCCAGCTCCCACAGTGCAGGAGTGTATACAACAATTTGATTGGCTCCGCTCTCTTTTCATTACTGGCAATTTCTGGGAACACAAAAGAGGTTGAAAAGGCTGACAGGAATGGACAATATTTATTTTGTGAGAAATATCTGTAGCCTTTTCAAGGCAATTGTGTTGCAAAGTTTTGCCTGAGATTGTTGTCCTTCTTTTTTTCTTTTTTTTTTTTCCCCCCCTCCCTGGGAAGAATGCATTAAAAGGTCTGTGATTGCTCTTTTGTAGATTCAATCAGATTTGTGATTATTTTTTTTTAAAGGATACCACTAGGTTTTTTCTCTATTTGCATAAATGTGAGCATAAGCTGTAAATAAGTAAAGAACCATTAGATTTCTTGAGGTTTTTCAATTAAAATAACAAGGCAATGCTAACGGACACTTGAAAAAGTTGAATTATCCTGACATACAGAAGTTAAAATACAGATTTTTAAGTTTAAACTATTTTAGGTTTGGGGTTTTCTTCCAAGAGAATGAAATGGCTTCTAAAATGTACATTCATTTTTTTCATCTGAGTCAGTTGATGCTGTTACAGTATATAGGTTATCTTAAATTTAAATTTTTACCTCTGTTCTTAATACAGCATATAGGTTATAGTAACTTTGAACAGTTTAATTGCAGAAAAAGTCACAGTGCTAGTTAACCAAAATCCACAAAGATTTTACTTTTATTTTAACAATATCTCAATCATTTGATTATGTTTATGTAGAAACCTCTCTCCTTCCTCTCCCCATCCCCCAAATATTGTTCATTTAAAAAGTTGCAAGTTCTGATGCCATTGACATTTATGATTTGACCAATAGTTTTCCAAGTTCTTAAAGCATGTTCATGATAATAAATAGTGTTTTTCTTGAAATAAAATGAAGATCACTGTGCCACCTAACTGTGCACCTGCAATCTTCCATCAGTTTCATGCAGATACACACAGGTTTGTTTCAGAAATTTTGTATCCGTAAAAAAAATTTGCAAAAAATTCTCTGACTTTTTTTCAGTGTTATGGCGAAGTATCCAAGGTTACTACAGCAGGCAGTTTCATAAGGTGTTCAACTGGCTTCCTAGACGAGTAGGTCATGAACAAGTTCTCACAGTTAGCCCTGATTAATGTTTTTAATAGCTGAGGACATGCTCATTTCACTGTCTGCTGCTGATATTAATCCTTCTGCAGATTAATTGTTTTTAGCTGCCAGTAGGATGTCACATCTAGGCAACTAAAATATGATGCTGAAATTTCTCTTCTTCTCTTTTTAGTGACAACTGAACTTTGTCAAGCAGGTAGAATTTCAAGTCCATGACATCTTGTTTCCAACGGCTTACCTGAGCAAAACTTTGTTTTTCTTCCTCCTGACCTGACCAAGACAAATAAATGAATGGATGTATGAATAAATGCAACTTCTGAGAAGTAAATAACCTGTGGATTAATACTGGATTAACCAAGTATGTTTTCTATATGTGCCCCTGTACTTTGCTGTTTTGAAAACCAATCCCAAAACATTGCGAATAAACACTTGAAATTATTAAAAAGGAAGTGCTTCTTCCATCGCTCTGCAAAATCCCGGTGTAGGGATTTGGTTTGACTCTGATACCATTGATCCTGTCATAGACACATATGCAAATGTCCCTATAAACTATTTGCCCAGCTGCTGAGACATAAAGCTTCTCCTCATGTTGCTGATCACCACAGAAGAGAAGCTTTTTCCAGAGACATGCAAATGTCTGGATGGAAATCCCAAGACAGTGAAACTGCTAGATTGTGTGGTTCTTTAAAAAAAAAAACAACCAAAACCCAAACTGATAATTTTCTCTTATGTTCACAAACTCAAGCCCTCTTTTTAGTGAACCTTGCCCTCTTGATGAGACTTCTTTGATTAAACTTAGCGGAAAGACAGAAAGTGAAGTTGTGTGTTTGAGGGTGGCGGTTATTGGTTTGGTTTTATTAATATTTTTTCCCTGGCTGAGCAGCACAGGAACATAATGCCTATGCATTTAATAATTCTAAATTCAAAATAAAAATTAAAAAAAATAGAGAAGAGAAGGAAGAAAAACTGTTTGGGTTCACTTGGCTCTGATCTTCCCACAACTACTATAAATTTAATACAGTGGAATTCTAATCAAGATGTCCTGGCAGATGGCCCTTTGTCTCCATTAAGAAGAATACTTGATTAACTGAAGATGCTACTTGAATAACAATTTCTTTGAGAAGATACAGTGCCCGTGAAATGACTGAGGGGCTCTCAAGCCAGTTCCTTGTTGAGTGAAAGTCGGAAGGGCTCTGCCGAAGCCGCAGAAACATCTGAACCTGTGGCCATGTTTCCCAAAGGTGAAAACCAGCATATCAGTGTACAAACATAGCTAAAATTCTAAACGGTATTTAGACACCTGGATCCTGTTTATTGGCCAGATCGCTTGCCAAATGGAGGCTCTCCAGGATGAACAAGTCAGGCTGCACAGGGTGGCTCTGAGATACCTGACGTGCAGCTGAGCTGAAATCTGGTCAATGGATGGAAATGCTCATCAAGAAATCACAAAAAGGAACTGATGGACATCAACAAAAATTCAGAGATGCCACGGTGTCATCAGGTTAGAGCGCGGTTTTCTTTACTTTGCTGTGATTGCCGAGGATAAGAATTTAATTTAAACTTACTCCTTTGTCACAAAGAATGTATGACACAGTAGCAGTAAACAGTCCTAGCAAGACAGGTTTTCTTTAAAAACACCTTTTTGTGGCCATTATTCAGAAATTGTAGCGTGCAAACCACTTTCTAGTCCAAATGGCTTGTGCTCAGCATCCTACAAAAGAGTTCACTGCCAGCAGAAATGGGTCATAACATCGTCCCCATCACACCTACATTTTGTACACCTGATACCGAGCTGTCATGCCTGAGCTCCGTCCTGTCAAGATACAATCAATCATGACACAAGAAAATGAAAATATCTCATTTTGATGTTAAGTCCCTGGAGCTGTTTTCCTCTCTTTATATAATTACACGGATTCTGATTCTTGTGGTCCTTTCCATTCCGAGCAGACTATTCAGTGGGTGTCATTTCAGCAGCTGTGCAGTTATTCCCATTGTTGGCACATTGCTCTGGTGTCAAAGTATTTTTGCACCATTAATGCCAGTGCTGAGGGCTGCTGGGTCTGGACGCAGACCTGAATGCTGAACCTCTCTGTGCTGTGTCATGCTGGGACACAGAACACTGGACTGGAGTGGAAGCAGTTTCTGTGCAGAAGAACAAGATGCATCCAAGCTTCCAGAGGCTGGGGGGCATTAAGGAAAGTGTGTCCATCAGGGCTAGAAAGGTTCTCCTCTTGCTCTATTCTGCCATGGAGAGACCACACCTGGATTACTGTACCCAGTTTTGGGCTCCAAATTCAAGAGAGACAGGGACCTACTGGAGAGAGTCCAAGGGAGAGCTACGAGGGTGATCAAGGGACTGAACATCTCTGCTGGGAAGAGAGACTGAGAGAACTGGGGCTGTTCAGCCTGGAAAGGAGACGACTGAGAGGGGATCTTATGAATGTAGAGAAATATCTGTGGGGTGGGGGTCAAGGGGAAGGAGACAATCTCTTCTCAGTGATGTCCAGTAATAGGACAAGGAATAATGGGTTTAAGTTAGAACATGGGAAGTTCCACCTCAACATGAGGAAAAACTTTCTCCCTGTGAGGGTGACAGAGCCCTGGCCCAGGCTGCCCAGGGAGGGTGTGGAGTCTCCTTCTCTGGAGACATTCAAACTCACCTGGACACGTTCCTGTGTGACCTGCTGTAGGTGATCCTGCTCTGGCAGGGGGTTGGACTAGATAATCTTTTGAGGTTCCTTCCAACCCCCCAACATTCTGTGATTCTGTGATTCTATGGACAAACTCCTGCTGATGCAAAGCCTCCCAGTCAGAAAGGTCTTTTCATGAAGACTAGTCCCAATTCCACCCAGTAAAACTCTGTTACCGCTTAACAGGATTTGATTCCGCCCCAGTGAAGGAGGCTCGCCACACATACATTCCTTTTCAGAATTCCTGGAATACTTGCAGCTTTGCTAATTCCGCAGGAGACCGATGTATAGTTTGTCCAGTGGTATGAACGTCACTCTCTCCCTCATCAGCAGTTTCAGTTTTGACCAATGGCTGTACAGGTGCAGATTCTGGAGCAAGATCGTCATAAGAATTTTTCACTGGTTCATCACCATGCTTGATTTCTGCATCCTGTGTCTCAGGGTCTGCACAGTGTATTATTTTGCAGAGCTGTTCAGCCAAGATTGAGGGTGGCATCTGTTTTATTAAAAGATTTCATTTCTCCAGTAGTTTTTTCCTTACCTTTCAGCCGAGGCAAATAACACTTTAAGTTTCTTATTTTAGATTTCTAGGTTTTGGTTTTCAATCATAAGAGTGTCTGCTCATGTCCCCAGTTTCTCTTGATTTTCCTTTTCAAATGTCAACGATATTTTAAACAAGTCATTTTCTGGTGTCAAATCAGCATGTTCTATATTTGCAATTTTTTTGAGGGGGAGGGGGGTCTCTTTAATTTCTTTTTTCACCCTAGGTAAACAAGCCCTCAATACTGCAGAAATAATTCCTTTCTTTTCTCTTTCCCACAACCTCTTAGCCTTCTCCTGATCGAAAAAAACCAACCCATTTCTGCAATAGTTCTTCCATTGTATCCACTCTAACTAATGTGAGTGAAGTCCTAATACACTGAGAGTCTGAACCTTGCAGTGATGTCCATGTGTGGGACCTACAAGTGAAGTTCAAATGGATCTCTAGCTAGAACCTTGCAGTGCAGTCTTACCGTCACATTGCTAACATGGAAAGAAAGTTAAATCACAGAAGTCCAGTGTTAATCCAAGATTTGGGTTTACCATGGAGGTACCAGATGTGAGAGAATTTCTGTGAAGTCCTCAGTAAATTTTGCCAAGAGTCCAGTGCTGGTGTGCAGCCATTTCCATCACGAGTGGCATGTGGTCTTCATTTCTGAGTTTTCCTCTTGTTTTTCTTGTAGTTCGATTTCGTATAGTTAAAAAAATTTTGAGGTCGGGGGGCTGATGTCATCTGTTCATGCACAACCTCTCATGAACCTTAAATCAAGCTAAGTGGTTTTCTGGAAGAAATACAGAAAAAAACCCGATATCTCAGAAATTCGGATCTGCTGTCATACTTCAGGCACTTCAACATTGTCATTTTTAACTGAGAGCTGGGCTACCCAATTACTATATTTCAATTTTTGAGATGCATTTTTAATTTAAATTTGAAAGCACTGATGCCAATATCAGCAGGGTTTTTAAACTGTGCCTTACCTGTTTGACCAAGGAAAATGGATAAAATCAAGTTACTGCTTGTTCAGCTGTAAGCAGCAACACAGTGATCACATGGAAACACCCTCCGCTTCAGAGCAGTTAAGGAAGATACATCTGTTGGTCAGTCCTGTTCACACGAGGAAGACTCCATTATTTTCTGTGAGCACAGGAAAGGTTTCCTGACCCAGCCAGAGAGCTCTAGCTTCTTTCTTCTGCTGCAAAAAAAATTTCTTTGCCACTTAGGTCAGCATCATGATGTAAATCTTAATGAAAGTTTCTGAGGTGTCTGAGCAAATCAAGCCGCTTCACCACTCTGATGCTCCTTAATCTATCTCCCTGCATTTTTCTTATTATACTTTTTATTTTTTAAGTAGGAGAAAAGCACAGTTCAGTTATAGAGAAGTAGCTACTATAACCACCTTAGTCTTCCACTCTTGCAGCTGGGATGTAACGGTTACCTTGCTTACTATTACCTTTATTGAAGTCCTTTTCTTATGGAAAGTGAAGCAAACTTTAGTATTTTGAAAATTATTCCTATCGATTCAAACTTTAGTCTTCTGGGGTTGAGTTCTTGAGCCCTGCTGCAATCCTTAGTCAGGCAAAACTCTCACTGCAGGCATTTGACTGATTCGAGGTGATAGATCCTGATCTACAGGGATGGTCTTGTAGTAATTTTCAATATGGAGTCTGCTGTCTGCTCCCCTGTGCTATAAGAAAAAAAAATGCATTTCTTTCCTGTTGGGGAAAACCCACACACCTTTATATATTGCAGTATACACTAACAGCCATCAGGCTTTTGCAGCTGCTTTCCAAAACACTGGGAGACATATTTTTAGGTGCTAGGAACCCACTTGGTGAAGCTGACTGTAATGGAACTATGTTTTTCACCTTTCTTAATTATACACTCTTAGATTTGTTGAAGAGCTACTAAAATTTTCTGCTGACTTACTGTTAACCTTCATCTGGAAAGATGTGACATCCTAGAACTTACCCCCCTTCTAACACCTCTTTGGTCCCCTTGTCTTGATAACTAGAGCCTGGATGGATGAGAAGTTACATCTGCATCCCAGAAAGGCTATCGTTCCAGGTGTATCCATTCAATATCCAATTAAACTTTCCTAATTGACTTAATTAAGCCCCAGTTGCCTCCACTTTCTGGGGTTAAAACTTTTTCTTTCATGTAAGATTTTAATTTTATAACATCCTGATTAATCTCAAGGAGATTTTAGTGGAAAAACCTGTCATTCCTGGGGACGTTTCCTTGGATGAGTCCCTGTGACTCAGCTACGGTTTGAAAATCCTTTCAGAACCCCAGTGTAAGAGCCAAGATTTCTTGGTTGGTTCATCATTGCCATGTGTATTCCTAGTGATGAGTGATGTATTTTCAATCAAATATCAATGATTTCCTGACACTTGCTACTGCTCCATGTGTGGATTTTCAAATAGATAAGAAATTTTTTTTTTTTTTTAGACTACGAGATGCATACATTAGTCTGAGAAGCTCATGAGAAAAGTAGTTAAAATCTTTATAATCCTAAGAGTAGATCAACTACCCTGAGAAAACACTGACAAGGATGAACATGAAGGTAGAAAAAATGTAAAATCTGTAATAGCCTTCCTGAGAAGTATAAACCTTAAGAGAGCAACCCTAGAATACACTTGACTGGGAAAGTATAATTTAGATTTGCACTATTTCTCTCTTTCAGCTCCTCTTTGGAAGTTAGCATTTAGATCTGAAGCATAAATCCATTTGCATCACTCGAGAAACAGAGATCCAACAGAAGACTGGGCTCCCTTCCAGCATCCACAACATGCAAATGTAAGTTGATTTATTTGGACAACTATTTATTTTGTGTGTACAAATCTTGAATGACGCCTGTACATCAGATTTCTGTTTCTTATCGTAAAAGCTGTACAGTCAAATAAATATAGGGGTTTGTCATTACAGACAAGCCAGAGGGATGACTGTGCATGCAGAACTGCCTGCACTTTGTTGAGCTCTTTAAAGTGCTTCTTTAGGCTTGTTTTTTCATGCTGCTAGAGAAAGCTTGTGACAGCCTTTGGGCTACATCGCAAGAGAAAGCTTCCCTCTATTTTACCTCTTGCTGTGGATGACATGGGTTTGTCCGAGGTGCCTCTATGGATTTCATCTGTCCTCGTGCCACTGTGGGGAGGTGACAAACACTTTCCTTGATGGAGCCTGAGCTTGTTGGTACTAATTCGGAAATCATGCCATATAGCAAAACAAAGCTGAAAATATAGCTAGTAATAGTTCGGTTGTGCTAGTTTAGGTTAAAAAAATGGAAGCTAGAGCCCTCCTTGACCCATTTTTGTGAGTGCTATTGTCTCAACCAGACAGATTAATTTAGTCTGCTGGCTGTTTTGCTGGGTGAACTTGTCCTTGATCTGAATGTGATTTCCCATAAAGTGATTATGATAAGGGAGATCCTTTTGGTTTTAAATCTATTCTCCTACAGAAGACCATTTCCTTATAAACACACACATTTTCCCTGTCTGCCCCGGAGCTATGGTTAAGAAACTCTGAGTCATCTGCACCATTCCCATGCTTGCTGTTGTTTTGACACATCTAATGCAATTATTCACTTTCTGTCTCTGCATAGCTTGAAGTAATCTGACTGCATGTGAATATACGTCCTTTATGCCCTTCTGTTAAGGTCCTGCCTACTGCGACCAGTGCTGCTTCCATTCATATGATAAACGGAAAGCTGCAGCCACTTCACATTGTTATTTAGCCTATTAGTTTTCAGGTGGTGCCCTTGCTGGCTAGGACTGCTGTGGGGAAAAAAGAGCCTCATTACAAAAAAGCTATTACAGATTTTACATTAAAAAAAAAGAAAAAAACCAACAAAACCCAGACATCAGCTAATCTGTAGAAAAGATGACGAGAGTTTGACACGAAGTTTTACAGTTGCTCTGGGCCACTGGAAATCTTAGCTGATAAATCTGGTGGTTCAGAGTCTCCAGGCAGAGTTTAGCAAAGAGAGTGAAGTAGCATGAAGACATGGGAAGTTTGTCACCTGCTG
>NW_009731359.1:0-6551 GCF_000703405.1 Apaloderma vittatum | reverse complement strand
TCTTGTCCAATGTGACACTGGAACTTTGGGGCATAAACAAACTGCATCTGATCCTGCTTAAAAATTCAAAGCAGAGGCCCTCGTCATGAACACCACAGTGATACTGCCTCGTTGGGTAGACAGGTAAAACAACTTGGGGAGAACCTCTTCAAAACATCAGGATCATCTTCTTGATGGCTCGCTAGTTTGTTTGCTATGTGCACTTCTTAAGAAACAGCTGATTTTTTCAAGCTCCGTCTTTTCCCTAGCACAAGTGAAATGTGTTGATTATGAAGGTGTTAAATAACATAATCCAAGCAGAAACCTGAAAGGTTATATGTTAAATCAGGTGTCTGTGTTGCTTGTACATATTTGTATCCTATTTCCCCAGTCTTTGTGCAAGAATGGGAAGAGAAATGCATTTTCTCTACATTTTATCTTTTTGTGGCAGATGTCCTAGAGGTCCAAGATGCTCTTAGTGTTCACTTTGCAAGATCCTGCAACTGTCCTTTTTCTGAAACCTCTCCTTGTACAGCCAAATACTTTAAATGTTCTTTTATTCATAGACATTACTTCCCCTTGAATCTCAACAGCCTGCTGGTAAAGTTGGCCCCAGTTTTTGAAGATAAAGATGTTTCCTTGCCTGCCCTCACTATTAAAGCCATTTTTCACTTGCTTGTTTTTCTGCATCCTTTCCTCCAGTCCATTTCTATGTAAATCTAAAAGTAGAAGAAGACTTGGTCTGATTCCTCCTGACACTCTGTTTCTCACCAGACTACCAGGACGTAGCGCTGGCAGCAACTTGCCCTTTGCTTAAAGAATGAGTCTGCAAAATGCAGCTGTAAAGAGTTTTTGCATCAGATGTAAAGCATCGTCAAAAAGAACAATACTTTCCAGGCACATTCCCAGGTGAGGAGTTACTGTGTGCGTGTTGGGTCATTGTCTGGGAGCTCCAGCTTCTTCACCAACACTTGAACCACGTTGACTGGCAGCCCTCCTGTTCTAAAAGACATTTCCTTCTTGTTACTGACTCCTGTCTTCTTCAAAAATGCAATTCCTTTCCTCAGTGGCTATGAGATGCATGAGATTTCAAGAAGGTAGCCACTATGTTCTACAGAATCTAGAATAAAATTGAGTTATCTGAACTAGTCTTTATTCAGAAACGTTTTTGGGGCATAGCAATGTAGGGAACAATATCCTAATAAAATAAAGCTTATTAGCTAAAGCCAACAAAAGCTTATTAGCTTTTTCCAACAAAATAACTTGATTCCATCTTACACCAGTTTCCTGATTCAAACATTAACATCTATTATTTCTGACCATTAGGACTGTGGCAACGGTAGGGTGTTTGCTGGTCACCTAGGGATCTGTAGAATCACCATTTTTTTTGGTGGGGCACTGGAATCAGGCTTGGTAGAGGTTCAAACACACCAAGGGTGCAGCAGCCTTCTAGAAGCTGATGAGTGGTCCTGGCTGCCCACTGAGTGAAGGCTGAAGGAGAACAGTACCTCATGGGCTTCAGTCTTATGTTATGGAGAATTGGACAGCACTGCTGGTGTAATGAGAGACATCAAGTTAGTGAGCAGGAAATAAGAAACAAGAAGAGGTCTCTGAGAATTTGAGAACTCAGTACTTTTCTTCTGAGCACCTTGTATAAGCGCTACCAGCTGTGCAAAGTGTATGGTGGAGGAAAGCTCTGTCAGGCTTCTTCAGTGTCATTTTACGCCACACTGGAAGTGATTAGGAACGGTATAAAGTAGTAGGGAAGTGGTAGGAACACAACGCATTCCATCTCAAGCTTTGCATAATGAGCATTAGAGGTTTCCTGGGCTTCTAATAAACACTTTGGGGATAAAAACAACTGCCCAGGAACAAGGCTGCATTTCATAATGCATATTAAAATCTTATCTCAATCCTTGTTATTGTACTTTTTCTAGCCTGACGTATTTATCTACTTCAGATCTTACTGCTGTTATCCTATCATTGTGTCCTTCCATGCTGTTAACAATCCTGAGGAGTTAGTGTTCACAAATGTTCCAATAGATATAATGGTTTACTATTAGGAGACTTGCAGTTAAAAAAACTACCTATTTACTATTAGGAGATTTACAGTTAAAAAATTACCTGTTGGTATTTCTAATCAATCCTTTGGCATTTCTAATCAATCCTTTAAGAAAATTAACATATTCGTTGCACTTCTTTAGTGTATCAAGGTTATCCTTGGAATTTTTTATTTCCTTTATCTACATCGATACATTGTCTCTGAAGGTTGGGCAAGGGTCACTGTGCAACAAAACAAACATAAATTCAGGAGTGTGAAATCATATGGCAGCTATGAGAAAGCTAAATGTTTCATTAAAAATTGCCTTGGGTTGAAAAAAACCTGAGTGCCAAAATGGAAGAAAACTTTAAGTGTTTGAATGAAGGTGGTGGAGAACTCAGACCTAAATTTGTCAAGGCACAGGTTTGCAGAACCCTGCTGAGATTTCAGAGAACAAGCTTTATTTTCACAGTTGGGATAGGGTGACTTTGTGCACCCAGATGGTTTCTCTGGCTTATTTACAGATGGCAATCTATGAAGTAACTAAAACTCATGTTTTATCCTGCATTTTGAGCACAGATTTCGCACATAAATGCAATTTCACCCATACTATCAGCCCATCTCTTAGGAAAATGATACATAGCTGATCGCATTACCTGACTGTTAGTTTCCCTGATTAATTCTTAAACTTTTGGTCAGTTTTGACAGCCAGCCAGAGACCTCAGAGATACTAATTTCTTGTGAATGCTATAAAGAATTGGCAGCTAGTCACAGACCTGCAGTCAGCTGTGACAAAAGTGGAGAACTGAAGAACTTGGCCATCCTCTTCTAACTGGCAGCAGCCAGCAAACTGAGGCCAGGGAGGAAAATGCAAACCCAAATTAGTGCTCCCCATTGAGTCAAAAGCAGTTATAATTCAGATCCTTGCCCTTCCAAGAAGCAAAATCCAGCTGGTCAATCAGCACACACGTAACCATGGCATGTGCTGCCAGGCGTGGCAAATAGGGAGTAGAGGAGAGCGATGGATAAGCAGCAGGAAAAAAATAGGGGGTACAGGGCACACATCCTTAGGGAAATGGTCCTTCTTCGTTCATTTACTACACAACGAAAAACTTTTTTTCCCCCAGTGTCATCGTGTGTCCAGCCTGGACGGACTGGTCAGCAGTATAAGGAGAGTATGCTCCTCAGCAAGCAGCCCTGATGTGCTTGTGACTGATTTTCCTTTCGGCAGATAGTTATCTATAACATAATCAGCTAATATAACGGGCAAAAATCGTGCACACAAAGGGCAGGGGGGTTTTGGTAGGATTAAGGGTTGTCAGGCTGAAAGAGATGTAACAAAAGCCAATAAACACTCTAGAAGACCCTGTGAGTTTGTTAGAATATTGCTAAATCTGTGCTGTGAAAGTCAATATTGGCTTTAATAAGACTTACCCAGGCTTATAAGTCTAATGAGTTCTGTGACCTTTAAAAAAAGGTCAGGCTTGTTTGCCAGGCAGGTTTCCTGCATTTAAAACATGTGTAATTATCATAAAAATTATAAAGACTGTAGACTTACCTCAAATGCAGTGGAAGATTGTTCTTTTGTCTTCAGAAGTAACAGCTGAGACCAGTAAATCTTGTGATGTTATTAATATAGTTGAGGTTTTTTTAGTAGGCATATTTTGAAAAATTTTCAGTGAAGCCATAAAATCATAGAGTGGCTTGAGCTGGAAGGTACCTGAAAGATCATCTGGTTCCTCCCCCCTGCTGTGGACAGGGACACCTCCCACTAGACCAGGCTGCTCAAAGCCCCGTCCGACCTGGCCTTGCAATTCATATCTTTAGAATTATTCTTTTTATAAGATGACTAGCCAACACCTTTGGATGTCTCCTTTCTCTTCTGCAAGAACCAAAAACATGAATCTAACCTTTGACCTCTGATACATCTGCATTCACATTTCAGCAAAGTACTTAAGACTGCTGCTTTGTTGATGTCTCAAGAGCTGCTTTGGGCAAAAACAACAGCAGAAGAAGGATCAGATACTACTAATATTTTCTGAAAAGAGAACAAGGAAAGAGATGCTCCACTGCTTCTTTCACCTGAATTATTCCTTGCTCCTTAAAGAAATACAGTTGGTAGAGAGTAGATGTCTCTGGTACAATGACAAGCAAACATCCTGTCAAATATTTTTTATCAGGGTATCTGACTGCTGTCAGATGTGCTGACTGTGGTACGCAGAGGGTGGTTCTCCTCTTTCTTTGGATGTACAGGGAGTAACCAGAGTTTAGGTACAGGGCTTGCCTTTCTTAAAACTTTAAAATTTACCTGCATGGGAATTTATAAGACGTAGTATAGGAGATTACATGGTAGAGAGGAGGCATTTCAGGAATCATACGGAAGGAAGGACCAAGGAAGGAAGGAACCATATGTGGTAAGAAATTCCTGTTAGTTGATCTTGGTTCACCTGAAAGGCCAAAAGCTGAAAGGGAATACCAAAATTCTATCCCTTTTCCAAGGGCAGGAATGACGACACGTGTGTTGATACAAGATCATCTTGACCAGTCTGAAAAGACTCTGGAGATCAAGACTCCATAACATCCCCAGAAAAATTTGTCTCAGGGATTCATTACACGGTGTGGAAGTTTCTTCTAATGGTGAATCACCCTAGTTCAGACATGGAGATACAGTTTCCAGCCTTTCTTCAGCAGATTTTGCATATTTGAAGGCTTTCCCCGTGTTCCTCTTGGCTGCCTGTTCTTAGAGTGAGATCTCACAAGCGACTGAGGGTGGTTTTCTCTGTTCTCACGCTGAAAGAGTTTATTGCAGCTTTCTACCACCAAAAGCCACATTTCCCTATCCTTCCCAAAGTCAAGATTTGGAAGGGCTTTAACAAAAAGCTAATCTTAAAGAATAAAATGCAGCTATGTCTGGTAGGCGGAAGATTCACACACATTCTGGTGCCATAGCTGAGGGGCCAGACTAGAGAGCAAGGGCAGATTTGGCAGCAGGTGTGAATCATTTCAGCTTAAACTGATCAAGGAATCACTTCTGTACTAAACAAACCTTTCCCTCCAGCATCCTTTCCTCATGCTTTGGCATTACTGTTTATTGCTTGCCATGAATTTCCTGAGGTTGGTCCACGTCTTCCTTTGGGATGAGTAAAATCAAAAATCATGTGCTACTGGAACTACAGCAGTGCTGGCACAAAGTCCTTGAGTTTATTGATTGGGGTATGGTATAGACAATACTTCTGTTTACACATCACCTTATTGCTTTTGCCTTTGTTACCAGTGCTGACTCACATTCAGCTGACAGTGTACAGCGGACACATCTCATATTGCACAAAGATTTCACACATGCACATTTATTAGGAAGGCCCATATCTGAAGGCATATATTTGACTGAAGTTGGAAGCTGCTGGGGGGGAAAATAGAAGAAAAAAGAAATAAGAGAAGATGGAGAGAGTGGAACAGATTGCCCAAAGAGGTGGTGGAGGCTCTGTCCCTGAAGACATGCAAGGTTAGGCTGGATGGAGCTTTGAGCAACCCGATCTAGTGAAAGATGTCCCTGCTCTCTGCAGGGGGGCTGGACTAGATGGCCTTTAGAGGTCTTTTCCAAACCAACACATTCTATGACTCAATGATGATTCTATGATTCTATGTAAAGGAAAACCTCCCTGGTGGCCAGCCACGACAAGAAGCAACACAGGACCTAGAGTGAATGGATTGAAGCCAGAGATGGGTCAATTCAGATGGGACGCGAGGAAGAAGTTCTTCCCCATGAGGGTGGTGAGACCCTGGCACAGGTTGCCCAGAGAGGGGGTGGCAGCCCCATCCCTGGGAGTTTTTAAGGCCAGGCTGGATGGGGCTCTGGGCAGCCTGATCTAGCTGGGGATGTCCCTGCCCATGGCAGGGGGTTGGAACTAGGTGAGCTTTAAGGTCTCTTCCAACCCTGACAATTCTGTGATTCTGTGATTCTGTACCTTGGATGGCCTCTGCAGTGCTGCAGGTGGTTCCTTGCCAATTGCACTTTCTTTTCCCTCCATCCTTCTTCCTGGCTGCCTCCGCCCTGTCATCAGTGCAAGGGGGAGCAGGGGCATGGGGGTTGTGATCCATCTGACCCTTACTCATTGTCCACAGCATTCCTTCTTTCTTGGAAAAAGGACTCCTTGGAGTACTCCCCTGATGACACGTGATGACCATCTCATGGCAGGCAATCCTCTTCTCCACATGAGTCCTTCCCATCGACATGGGACCCACCCGTGGCTGCAGTGTCCTCTGCTCCAGCACAAGTCCTCCTTCGGACATGTTCTCTGCTTCTGCATGGACTCTCTCCACCGTGATACGGAGTCCTCAACGTGCTGCTGCATCCTGGATGTTCTCACCACCATTGATCAGTTAAGGGATGGTCAATATGGAAAAGCTGAAAGACTCATACATACTGTATACTTAAATAATAGAATAATAAAAATAAATAAATAAAAGAAAATAATTTAAAATTACAAATTTAAATAATGATTAATAATAAATAATAATAAATAATAATAAT
>NW_009731358.1:1258-3885 GCF_000703405.1 Apaloderma vittatum | reverse complement strand
GATGAATAAAAAAGGAAAAATATTTTTTCCTAGAAAGCAATGCATGTTGTTGTTAGAGCTTTTTCCTATAACTGTGTTCATGCAGTACATCTAACTACAGTGCAATAACAGTGTTCTATCTTTGCTCCTCCACAAATAGTTCTACAAATGGCAAAATTAAAACATGACTGCACCAGAAGTCCCCAGAAACCTGCTGGGATGTGTGACTTTCTGCACTAAAAACTGTGCTGCAGCAAAAGCACACCTATTTTGTTGCTAATAGTTTGCTCCAAGAAATTCACGTGTTTTACAGAGATGGAGGCTTTTCTGGCCCTTAGGTGGGCAACACTCGGTTGTCATATCAATCTGTGGCCAAATGCATCACTCAGATTTGTTGCTTCACACATCCAGCTTTTCTCAAACTCGGAAACTTAAGTAGGTTTTTTTACTAGTTAATATCAAAATTGCATTACTTTGAAGGGACAGAGATACAGGTCAAGAGACCCAGTTGTGTCCTTTCTCATATTGCTCCTCAATTTCCTTAGCTAGAAGTCCTACCCTGTTTTCCAGAGAAGCCATTCGATATGTGTGATCACCATGCTGCTCTTCCCTCTACCTTACCCATCGCTGGCTACTGTTTCCAAGCTGTAGAGCAAAATCCTACAGTGAATTCATAGAGTGTTATTTTCTGTGCGTTTCATTCCCTTTTTTTTTTTTTGAAAGATAGTTTATTCTTAAAGATATAGTACTAAATCTCCATTTGAAAAAAAAAAGGAAATCATTATTATGAATAAACATGACTATTCAAATAATTGCAATAAATTACTATTTTTACTTACATGACTAAGAAATCACCTCTGTGGCCTGCATCAATGTGTTTAAGGATGAGTAACAAGGATTAAACCACTTTTTAAATAATGATGAAAATTCTCTTTTTTTAAGCTAATAATCAACATTTAACTTTTAGAATCAGTTGCTATTTGGGCAGGAAAGACTTATCTTCTTGCTTATGTGTTAGCTAATCTGTGGTTTGTGAAGACATACTAACTATCAATCTACCTTCAACACTATGACAGAATCTGAAACACACACAAAAACATTTAATTATGAAATACATGCGGTGATGTAATTTAAAAATTACTACTGTAAGAGTCCTCCAAAAAGTTAAGATTTAGCTTTTCTGGCTTTTTTAAGAAGAAAATCTCATTGTACAGATCCATGCTAGCTAGGCAATGTTGGAGGGTGAAAAGGGGTTAAAAAAATGTCTCAACAAGAGGGGGAAAAGTCATTAGAGAAATAGAGATTATTTGCAGAACTCTGTTATTATGTCTGTTATCTACTGCTATAATATATACCCACATCAACTTTGATTGCATTAAGTTATCCTAATGACACGACACCACTTATGCCGATTTGAAGGCCCACAGCTTTGTCCTCATCCCTTAGAGCGGCCATGAAAAAACACGTCTTTCGCATCAAAGATGGCCATGCAGGAGTGGGCAGCAGCTTGAATTGCAACCACCACGGGAGCTGTGCTTGGAACAGCAGCGTAATTTGATCAGCATGTTCCTACTCAGTTTCTAAGAGAAATGAAGATAGCTCTAGTCCTTTAACATCAGGGAAGGGCAGAAAGGAAACGGCAGTATTAGTTCACTCACGGTAGTTTGGCCATGTGCTTTCGGGTTTCTTTTGTTCAGACTCCTTGTCTTTTTGACGAAGACGCTCGTGGGACCCACTTTGTGACATTGTGGGGCAGGGAAAGCCTCCTTTTGGACACCCAGCCGCCCCCCATGCCCTCCTATGTCTGCTTGGGGCAGATGCAAGGGGCTCAGGAGGCATGGGCAGAGGGAGCACAGGGGATCTCCAGCTCTGCTGCCGCCACATCCCTCTTCCTGCGAACACGGAGCAGGCTCAGACATACGCTCGTGGGACCCACTTTGTGACATTGTGGGGCAGGGAAAGCCTCCTTTTGGACACCCAGCCGCCCCCCATGCCCTCCTATGTCTGCTTGGGGCAGATGCAAGGGGCTCAGGAGGCATGGGCAGAGGGAGCACAGGGGATCTCCAGCTCTGCTGCCGCCACATCCCTCTTCCTGCGAACACGGAGCAGGCTCAGACATGTGCTGGGAGACAACGGTCATCTTCGATTGGTGTCAGGACATGTCCTCTAGCTGGGTGCTGTCCATGCAGCCTCTGCTCCTGTGCCTCCCGCTGCTGCTCCCTCTGGACGTGGCTCAGGCTCAGGGCCAGCCGCCACCTCAGGGCACCCAGCTGGCACTGGCAGCACGGCTGCTGGCTGTCCTGAGATGCAGCTGCAGCAGGAAGCCTTGCGCAGAGCCCTGAGCGTCCTCCTGAAGAGGGAGCGCCTTTGCTGCAGAGCGGCCATAGCTGTGGGACAAGGAGAGCTGCAGGCGAGGGGCAAGCTCCTGCCTGCCCCTGCCCCTGAGGACTTTCCCCAGGAAGGTGTGGTGGAGGCAGGGCCATCCGGCGCGAGCAGAGCGCTGCCGGCCTGGCCTGACATGGCCAGGGTGGTATATAGCTTGGGATGAACCTCGGCCGGACATGTTTTGTGCCTGGTCCTGCTGTTCCGGCGGCTGCAGGCCGGGTCCCTGGCTCACAGCCACAGCCTTGCCCACGAGGAGGTTCACA
>NW_009731358.1:0-1141 GCF_000703405.1 Apaloderma vittatum | reverse complement strand
GTTCCTGTGGGACCTGCTCTGGGTGACCCTGCTCTGGCTGGGGGGTTGGCCTGGATGATCTCTCCAGCCCAGCGGGGCAGGAACCAAAGTGCCTCCAGCCCCCGCAGTGGGATCTGGCAAAGCCGTGGCGGACAGAGCGCTGACAAACCCCAGAGGCACTTTGGGGTTTGTTGGAACCGGGAAGATGCTGCAAAGCTGCCCCCGAAGGTGTTTTGGAGCTCCAGGGCAGCGAAGCAGCTGGGCAGAGGCCCAGCAGGCCCGGCCAAGCCAGC
Organism: Apaloderma vittatum; assembly: GCF_000703405.1. Taxonomy (NCBI): domain Eukaryota; kingdom Metazoa; phylum Chordata; class Aves; order Trogoniformes; family Trogonidae; genus Apaloderma; species Apaloderma vittatum. Next base: position 869 of record NW_009731358.1, on the reverse strand, counting down.
GCCGTGGCCGAAGGTGTTTCTTTGGTGGCGCTGGCTCGGAGTCAGCCCGTGGCTGTATCTTGGTGGCAGATACAGTTAATTACTGGAGATGGTCCTGTAAGAGAGCTGGTGCTCTGCTGGACGAGCCTCATGGACACAGAGCTGGAAAGAGCGGCAAATAACCCCCCCCACAGCCCGACGGTGGCAGTCCGCGCTGTGACCAGGCCCGCTCACAGGCCCAGGCGGGTTTTGGCTTCTCCGGCTGCTGCGGCTGGGGCAGAGGTGGGAGCCCTGCGTGGCCGAGCAGCCCTTGGCCAGCAGCGCTGAGGGGGGAAGCCTCGGGGCTGTGGCTGCGAAAGGTGACGTGTCACCAAGGGGAGGTGATGCGACAAGTCAGTGATGTGGGAGTCAGTTGGGCTGAGCCTTCCTTCGGGAGAACTTAGCTCGTCCCTCGGCTCCGTGCGTGGCTACGTTTTGCAGCCATTAGCGGGAGTCAGTTGGGCTGAGCCTTCCTTCGAGAGAATTCAGCTCGTCCCTCTGCTCCGTGCGTGGCGACGTTTTGCAGCCATTTCTCGTTCACTACTCCCTTCTCCTCCACTTGTGTCCTCTTTCAGAGGTAATTACGGATTTACTTTTGGGACAGGTTGTGGAGAAGGCAGATACAGGGTCAAAGTAAGGGCTGGTGTCCACCTGCTGAGCTGTAGGCCGAGCCAGCTATGGGGTGTGGGCAGAGTTCCTCTTTGCTCATTCTTATTTCTTGAGCGTGCCCTGGGAGAGGTGAGCAGGGGACGGCTGTCTGAGGTGCTGGGCTCAGCCCAGAGTGACCAGAAGCCCACCCTGGCTAACAGCTGGTCCCCCCTGCTCACAGGGTGGGAGAGCGTGTGCTTGAG
>NW_009731357.1:38903-43415 GCF_000703405.1 Apaloderma vittatum | reverse complement strand
CGGTTCTGTAGTTTATTTTTGGTTTATGTGTGTGAATTTTATTTTTTTTTCCCCGAAAGTAGCGTTTTGCTCTGTCAGGTGGGTGGTATCTGACCGCCAGAAGCTCTGGTTCTGTGGTTCCCGCAGATCCCGTTCTTTGCGTTGCGGCGTGTGTCGGGATCTGTGCGGAGATGCAGACACCGCTCGATTTGCAGACACGTGTAGGATGGGGCCAAGCACTGAAAATACTTCAGCATAGTTCCCCCTCCCCCTCCTTTGTTTGTTTGTTTGTTTAATTTTTTAAAGTAAAATTTAAGTGAGTGTAAAAAATTTTTACAGAAATCTTGGAAAATACTACCTGTCTGGAAAAGCGTTCTGAATTTCTGACTTTTTGTTACATGTGGAAACCCCTAATTTAGGAGTGTTTTACTACTACCCATCATTTCTCACTACATTAAATTATATAGCTAGAACTTTTTTTTTTTTCCCCGGTGTGTACTGACATATTGTAGAGGTTTTTTTGGGAAGAAGATTGAGATTTAGAGCCTCAATTGGTTACTTATGCTCATGCTTAGTGTTTGATGGGCTGGGGTGGGTGGTTTTTTTGTTTTTTCTTCATGAGAGTTAACTGTGGTGCATGCTTACATATTTTCAGGGTTTGCATTCGTTGTATCTGATATAATCTACTTGTTTCAAATATTGTGAATGCAGTATTTGATCATCCTCCCAGCCTTTTGTAAAACTTTGTAGAAATTATAGTTAGGTCTTTGCTGTAGAATTTATTACAGTTTTTATTTGAGAAACTACAAGTATCTTTTGAGATCAACTTAAAATTTGATGGACTGATGTACCAGTTACTACATTCTGTCTTGTTTTTAAGTTGTTGTATGTTTATATTTTCCAGTTATGAATGCCTGTGATGTTGCGATAAAGCTAAGGTTAAAATAGTCCTCAGTAGGAGTGCTAGTGATTTTTAATCCCACTCATTAATTCAGAATTTATGTTGCATTTGGTGGTGTTCTTTGGGAGAGATCACTCTAAATATTTACAATTTTTATGTATTCTACGTATAAAAAATGCATGTGATGTAAAATTGTGAAGGATTTGTGCTTTTCAGCTTATTCTTTCAGTTATGCTTTTATTTATACTTCTAAAAATACATTTCCTTTTGTTTCCAGACCTTTTTATAGTATTCCTCCTGACTGTGGCCTTTTCTGAGTCTTACATGTTTACCTCTTCTCAGTGTGTGGAAAAATGTTTAAAAGGCTGTTGAAGAATTGAAGTCTTTTCTTAATGTGTAAGTCTGAATTCTTTGATAATGTACATTTAAAGATTCCTGGGATTTTTTTTTTTTCACCAGGTTGTTTCTAGCAAATATTTTTTGTCATGCTGCAGGTGCTTATCAGTAGTTGCCTGCTACCCAATAATAGCATAGTTAAATTGTAATTTGTGTGATTAATTAGTCAAAGGAGTTCCCAGATCAGGCTTGAATATACCCAACTGAGACTTTACGCCAAATGGAAATGTTTTATCCAGTTAGTGAAATGTTGTTCTTTTGAGGGCCCCCTGTTTAAAGCGTGAGGCTTGTTCTCTGCAGCATACTTTATCCATTTCTGATTTTTATAGTGTTAATTGCACGCACATTTCAAGTTACAGTATTTGTCAGCATAACACTTTAATCTGAATGATAGGCAGCTACCATCAGGATGATGCATTGCATCATGCAACCTCTAATGCTCATGGGTTTTTTCTGTGTGTTATAAAAGTTCTTCAAGCAAACAAGTCTTTGGACTAATTTTTATTTACTTACCCTTTTTGTGAGAGTTCAGCTTGTTCCTGTTCAAGTAAGGGATTTGACAAGAGAAAGCATTATAATACATTACTCTTTTGATGAAAAAGTAGTGTCATGTAGATGAATTTTTCTTTTCTGAAGGTTCAAGGTAGAGTAATACCCCATGCATTAGTCTTCTGTGTTCAAGATGAGAAATGTATCATAGGGTTAAAAAAATTTAAGTCCTGTACCTAAAGTCTTTTATTTTGGAAAGGCTCTGAAGGATGGAGAATGAGTGTGTGTGTGTGTGTGTGGTTTGTTGGTTTCTTGAATATCAAATGTATAATTGAAATCCTGCATGTCTCATAGCTGAAGAACACAGTTAGCTGGATTGATTTGATAATGGAGTCTGTATAAAATGTCAAAGCCTGTTTTGCTTATTATTTTCAAGAATTGTGCAGAAATGCTAATATCTTCCAAAGGAATGCAATAAAGCATACACGTGAAAAACAAGAAGAAGTTTTGATTTTCTTGCTACTTGAACATGACCTTGATAATTCTTCAGTCTCGGTCTTCTTTGTCAGGTATTGACATGTGTAATGTCAGATACTTCCTTCTCACTGGACTGTGGGAAAATATTTGGAAGACCTTAGAGGTGATGCTTACGATGGCCTGGAGCTCTAGAAGCAGCTCTTGCACTTCATCCCAGTGAGGGAGAGGATGTGATCATTCTTTCAATTTGAATATAAATAAATAGGATGATCTAGTAAGTTCCAGGTCTGTAAGGTCCAGGATGGTCTAGTAAGTTCAGGGTGAGCAGGAGAACAGTGGAGAGCCAGCTGCTGATCAGATACCAGCTAACACTTCACTAACTTTTGCTAATAAAGAAAGTGATGCTGTGCCTTGGACTATGGAAAAAGTTTTTAGTGGAAAGTATCATATACGGGTGAAGAAACAGTTCTTCCTTTTCAGTTTCACTTTTCAAAATCCAGGTTATTTTGCTGCTCTTCCACTTCTGCTGATTTTATGTTGGCATGTGGGAGTGTTGTTCAAGCATGGACTGGAGCTGCTATAGACTGTCAGTGCAGCCTGTTATGGAAACACTGACGTGAAGCCTGTAGCAAGACAGTGATGCTGACCATACTGATTTGAGTCTCTCAGTCCGTGGAGGACTACTGTTGCCAGTCATGTGCTTGTTCTGAAAAGATTAACCTATACCCAGGAACATATGGTGAGAAGCCAGAGTTAACTTTTATCTGTTGAGTACTTCAGACTTGTATGATACTAAAGGTAGACATGCCAAAAATTCATTTCCCATGCTTAGAGGCCGCCCTGGTGGCAGATACCCAAAATTTGATGGCATGAAATTTCAACGTGTTCATCTTTTGGTAGATGTTGTTCTTTAAAGCTTATTTTTCAAGATGTATGTCTATTTTTGTAGGGGAAAAAACCCCAAACAAGAAGCCAACAAAGAACACTCTCATTCCCTCCCTACCACAAATAAACAAACAAAAATTACAGCGTAGTATTTAGTTATTTTTCCTTTGAAATGCTATTATAAAAAGCAACAACTTCCAAGACCCACAATATATTTATTAGTGAATTGTAATGAGTGTTCTAAACACGTTAGTTTTAAATGTAACATTCACTTTGTTTGTTTTCTAATTTCAGAAGAATAAAATGTGGAAGCTTTAAAACCTTGAGAATAACTCGGCACAGTAGTTTGCTGAAGGAACTAAGACTAATCTCAAGAATTCACTGAAAGAAAATGAAACCCTAAAATCATGCCATCTGAAGAGGAACAGATGTTTTGTGATAAAAAGCAAATGAATTTGTTAAAACACAATGTTGTGAAGAGTTTTTCTACAGATACTACTTTGAAAACAGCCCTGGTGAATGATCCTTTAAGTATGATGACTCAACCAGCAATTTTAGATGTCAGTCTCTCTTATGAACTAAAAAATGTGAAAATTGATTTACCCAAGGTGAACATTCCAAATGAAGTATTAATGAAACATGACATTGATAGGTTTAGAAAACTCTTTCCATGTAAACAGCAAACTGCAAGGAAGTCCTTAAGTCTAGAGAAGATAAATGGGAGCAATCCTAATTGTTCAGAGGGAAGCCACTTGCAAAATAAACCAGAAGTGCAATTTGAAGAAAGGTTGAAAACTACGGCAAAGATACTAAATTTCACTTGCACAAAGTGCAAGGATAACATTAGATACAGCCCAAATGATCTGCAAAAACACTTTCAGCTTTTACACTATGGCGAGTTGCCTTTGTATCCTTGTGAGATGTGTAACTTCTCCGCTAATGACTTTCAGTCGTTTAAACAGCATAGGCGCACCCATCGTAGCACTTTAGTAAAGTGTGAGCTCTGTAACGACGAGCATGTTTACACCCTGTTGGATTTGACGAAACACTTCACATCAAAGCATTGCGTAAATGGTCACTTTCAATGTGAAAAGTGTGGGTTTTCTACCCAAGATGTGGGGACATTTGTTCAGCATATTCACAGACATAACGAGATTCAGTATAGCTGTGGAACATGCAGTCATGTAAGTTTTACAAAAGAGGAGTTCCAGAAACATCTTCTTGTTCATAGCAGTGTGTTTTCTTTTGGTTGTCAATATTGTAGTTACAGCACATCACGGAGAGATTATCTCTTAAAACACATCATAGCTTTGCATAGAGACCACTTGTATGCAAAAGAAAAACTGGAAAAGGATAAATGTGAAAAAAGAATAATGAAGGCTTCA
>NW_009731357.1:0-38884 GCF_000703405.1 Apaloderma vittatum | reverse complement strand
TGAAGCTTGTATTAAGAAGATATAAAATGGGAGCATCGAAAAAAGCACTGTGGAGACGGAAAAAAATAGGCAGCGGAAGTGACAAAACTGGAGAAAATGATGCACAAGTGCTAAGAAGTATGAATAAAATTCAAACAAAATCTGAGGAGCTGAACCAGTGTGTGAGAGGTGTAGAAACAAATGAAGAAAAAGATCAAGTTATGTATATGGAAAAGCATAATTTTGCAGGTGAAATGCTCTCTGCTACTGCTGCACAATACGGTAAAGCAGACGATGGAACAAGTTACGGCCTGGGATTACTGAAAAATGCCGTTCATGGGCCAACGGTATTGATGGTCAGAAACAATAAAATATCTGTTCCAGCAAATTACAGCGCTAAATTTATGGGATTTAAAATGGTAGATGGAAAACAACATATTGTTATAAAACTGTTGCCTACAAGTAAGCAAAATGTACATTTGTTAGGTCAGAAAGCTGATCCTATTAAAGATGGTTCTACAACTTCTTTGCTACAGACTGCTGATCCCAGGGGCTTGTCTTCAGGTGCTACGCCACATGTACCTGACCAGTCAGTCTTAAAGAACAATCCTGTTTACCCATTAGCCTCCCCTCCATTTTCTTGTTCTGCTCCTCATTCAGGAAAAACAAAAGTGGAAAAACAAAATAACTCCTTACTGAATGGTAGGAGTGTTTCTCAAACTGTAGCACCTTCTAATGTAGCTGTAGGAAAAAGTTTGAGTTATTTGCCAATGAAGTTGGGCTCAACTGTACCTCTGTGTGATGAGGTGACAAAAGTTGGAACTCGAAGTAATATCTCATGGGGAGGCTATAGTCCTCCAAGTCATCCTCAGGTATTACCACCCACTATTACCAATGCGCTTCACCGTGACTCCATGAAAATGCCCTTCTTTCCTGAACTGAAAATAAAAAACGGTGGCCTGAATAATAGTAATGGAACTAATAATCTCTATTACTCAGCTTCAGTGGATTCTTCTAATGAAGGGTTGCTGTCTTTTCACAACTATTCCAAAATGGACACTTCAGATAATCCATGTAGCATTTGGATGTCAACAGATGACAGATACAAAGAATTTTTATCTAGCAAAACAGTTTCTTTTCAAAACAGTAGGGGAAGTGAATCTGCATCTTCATATTCAGAGTTGATGAAAGACTTAAAATCAGAGAAAGTTGTACCAGCCCAATCAAATATTAATAAAACTTACGGACACTTAAACACTAACTCCATGTCTTTTAAAAGCCAGTCTAAATGTGGTGTTGACAGCAAGCATTTTATGGAGCACCAGCATAATGGCCAGCAGTATTTGGATGCTAACACACATCAAAGCTTTGAGAACGTAGCTGAGAAATTCCAAGAAAACGGCTCTGATTGCGTTAACTCCGTCTTAATGCCTAAAATCACGTCTGTTTTCTCATTGCAGAGTGAACAGGCAGCTAATTATTTATCACCTGAAATAAACCAGTTCCTGCAAGATATGTTAAAAGTGAAAGGAACTACTCAGCAAGAATCGCACAGCAAGTCAAGTAACTGTGTAAAACTTCATTCTGACAAGCTGCTTTCTGGTCATGAGACAAGGAATAAAGCCTTTATGCATTTAAAAAACTCAGCAACTGCATGTGCTTTTCAGAGGCCTTCTCCTAATGTAGACTTTCATTTATGTAAGCGAGAGTTGAACACAAGATGTAGCACAAAGGAAGGTATGCATTGTGGGAGGGACAGACCGACACCTGTGACATCATTTGGTCCACAAGGAATGGATAAACTATCCAGAACTCCAGGTGTTGGTATGTTCCTGAAACCTCATACAGATGGAATTGTAACACAGCAGTTAGTAAAAGATAAAATAACGTCTACAACCCAAAATCCTGGCAGCTTTTCACCAGTTCTTCAGGAACAGAAGAAACCCCTTTTAGTTCAGTCTCCTCCATCAGGATTTTTTGTTCCTTTGCACCTTGCTAATCAGCCCGGACTACAGGTGGTTTCAGGAAGATCTCTTCCATCAACCGGTTTGTCAGATGGACACATGACTAAAGGTGTACCTGCATCTTTTGTTTTAAATAAAGGACCTGGAATGTTTTTGACTTTTAGTGGGGCAATCGGAACAGTCGCAAATGTCCCTAACGAGAGTTCTCAGGTTTTAGGGAGAGTTGCATCCAGAGAGTATGGTAACGTAACCGTACCAGCTTCAAAAGCGGAGGGGAAAAATGACAGGTTTAGAGGTGTAAGTAGTTCCTGTAATGGCAGAACATGTAGTACAGCAAATGACTTATTGAATAACATGCCATTCAAAGGACCTCTTGTAATTACAAGCTCATCAGAGTCATCTGTGAAAGGAATTTCTTCCGTGAAGATGCTAGCAGAGCATCAGGATTCTGTCTTTGGTTCCCTGGAGTCAGTAAACCAACAGGACATTAAACAGAAACAACATGTTTATGCACTTTTGCCTGATGGACAGCAGGCAGTCTTTGTGAAATGTACTACACCAAACAAGCCTGTAATTCATAAACATAACGTTTTTCAGGATAACGCTCATTATCAAAATTGTCAACCAAAGAAAACTGGAGCCATGCAACAAAAGCTTTTGCTGAAAATTAAGACTTCTACTCCAGATACACTGACTGGTGCCTCTCAGTCAGTAAGCAACTCAGTGCCCTCATTACAGTTGGGTAACTTGCAGTCCCTTACTCCTGCACTACCACAGAAACAAACTAATCTTACTTGTAACGATGCCTTAATCTTACCAGGTAGGTTAATGCCAGCAAATGCCTCTTTGGCAAACTCTAATCCAGCATGTTGTGTTCCTCCTGTAGAACCTGTTTATTCTACTAAGTCTGCAGGGACACAGTTACAAAAAGGTTCTATTGAGAGCACGCAAGTAATAACTGCTAACAGAAGGAATAACTTCGGTAGTCAGAAGTCCACGTGGAGCACCCGAAACAGAACTGCAAAAGTAAAACCTCGCTTAAAACAAACTGGGTCTAAAAGTTCGGAGATGGTGGGTGTGCAAAGAAGCAAGGATTTCAAGCGGAAGAGTAAAGATAATTGCCCAGAACCCCCAAGAAAGAAAGTAACGTTGCACCGAAAGTGTAAAGAAAAGAATCAAGCTCAAGTTGTTAGTGAATCAGGTAGCCCTTACAAACCAAGGGCATCAAAAGAAACTGTGAGGACTTTAAAATTACTTCCTTTTAATTCTAAACAGCTTGTAAAATGCCCTCGGAGAAATCAACCAGTTGTTGTGCTTAACCATCCTGATGCAGATGTGCCAGAAGTTGTAAATGTAATGAAAACCATTGCTAAATTTAAGGGACATGTTCTTAAGGTGTCATTATCAAAAAGAACTATCGAAGCACTTCTGCAGCCAGCCTTCTGCAATCCTTTGGACATAACTACTGATGATCTTTCTCAAAAGAGGCACAGGATAATAAAACCTATTAGCCCTGTAAAAGAAAGATTTGTCTTAAAATTGACACTGAAGAAGACTAGTAAAAACAATTATCAGATTGTGAAAACTACCTCTGATAATACCTTGAAAGCTAAGTTTAGCTGCTGGTTTTGCGGTAGAATATTTGACAATCAGGATAATTGGGTCGGACATGGACAGAGGCATCTGATGGAGGCTACTCGAGACTGGAATTCATTAGTATAATGATGACCAGTGAAGAAAATAAATACACGTTAGAGTTTTTTAAAAAGAGAAGCAATTGAATTAGGATACACAAGTTGTATTTCAGTATTTTAACTGAAGTTTAAAAATGATGCAGAGTGCTTGTGTTTTAAATGGGAGAGCAGATGCTCTCTTGCCATCAAGCTTTGAGATAGATCAAGGAGCTTTGTGGTTCAGATAACTTGTAACTCACTGCAAATACAATTCCATAAAAATATATAATATTTTTTGTTACTACTATCTTGTCCTATATTTTTATTCTATAGAATGAGTCTTCAGGGCTTTTGTTCTGTACATATTTAAAAAAAACCCAAAACATGTAAATATTTTTATACTTTTCAGTCCTTTGGTATAATTCTTGCACAGAAATTACCGCCCCCTCCCTTTTTTCCGCTCTGTGCATGCACTACTAAAACCAATTTTTAAATTTTTTTCAACTACACACAGCTGTTAACCTGGGATTTTTGTTATTTTCACTTGTTAGCTCTTGATTTTTTTTTTCAGGGATTGAACACTATTGTTAGCAAGTGCCTAAAAGATGTGAAGCAGTTTACATTGTGTCAACTGTGTAACCATAGGTCCCTACAGGGCCATCTCCCCAATAGCTTCATTTAAACAAAGCCATATGTGAATGCTTTAAGCTATATTGCTATGCACATGACACTTGTACTATTTCTGTGCAGTTTGTCTACTTTCGTAGTGAAGTATTTTTCATATAAATTAATAAAAACATGTTACGATTGTGTTAATACGGTGAGCCTGAGAATGGAATCAGTTGAAAATAAACAGTATATATATATATTCATAATGTATATGGTGTTTAAGAATGATGAACATTCCTAATCTGTATTGACTCTGTCACTATTAAATTTGCTATAACTTGTGTTTACAGAATATGGCTGTGAGCATTTATAGAAAATGTTTATTTTGTTTTATACTATGTCTACCACAAATTCTGTAGGAAAGCCAATATATGGTGAAGTGCAAAGCACCATTTTGGGCTTGTAATTGCATTATAGTTTTATTCCAGGTGGATTTAATTTGTCCTTGTAATGACTAAATAGTATTTTCTACTATTGTTTACTCAGATGAGCTACTAGTGGTTTGACAAAACCAAGGCTTGAGTTGTTCCTCCTTCATTTTACCGGCCAGTAGGGTAATATTGCTGGGAGCCTGCCTGCTTCCTGCTCAACAATTTTAATGACGAAGGGAGAATATGCTTCACATTTCTTAATGTTTATGTGAAGGTATGTAAACAAAAGATGATATCTTATCCATAGTAACTGAGTAAACAAATGAAGGTTGTTACTATCCACAGTAATTATTATGTTTAGAGGCTTTGTCCTCCAGATTCTTAATGAACCTGCAGGCTAGATCCAGTCTTCAGTGGGAGTGCCCTTACCATATGGCACCCTTTGCCTAAATACTGGAAGATTACAATTTATCTGTGTAAATCAGCTTCCCAAAGCACTGATGGAGAAAATGTCAGTGAGGCATTTAAATCTCTGAGGTTTTAGACTGTGTGCAAGCCAAGGGGTAGTTCTGTGAATATTTCCGTGAGGTAAACGTGAAGGTTGCCTTGCTACCAATGAAACACTTGCAAGCTTTTCATGGATGTGACAGGGGTGTCACCAGGATGTCACCAGTAATGGAATTTGACTTCTGTTTTATAAAGTTATAATTAAAATGATTTTAAAAAACTTCAGTAGCTAGATAAGTCTCTCTTGGTGTGCCTTGTGTGTAGGAAGATGCACACTAGTCTCGTAGCTGGTGATTTATGTACGGGAGCCCGCTGAAGTACCTGAGACAGTCAAGGCAGCATAGTGTGGGTGAATTAATGTACAGTTGGTGTGTGTGCTGTATTACACCGGATAATTTTGTGCTACTCAGTGAGCTTGACCTCCGACGTTAATTTGTCTAGGAATTTTGAAGAAAACTACTGTAGTAGTGAGGAGATGTGTTGTAAAGAAATGGTATTAGGAAAGGAGAAAAATGTGTTAAGCTTTTTGACTGGAAGGATCTAGTGGCTACCTCAGCTTGCCCTCCTAATGGAACCCCTGAATCCTGGATGTTGCCACCTCCTCCTTTGGCAGGAGTATCTCTCAAGTTTGTTGCTAAAACCCACTTGGTGTAACTTCACTGAGGATGACCAATTTTTGTTAAGAGTTATTTAGCATTAAGGTGAAAGTTCTGTAGAGTTAGAGGTTTTTCTATATATTGATGAATCACGAGAGTGACAGCTGTCATTGGAATTTTTTTTCCCTCCAGCTTGTTTTCCTATGAATTGGGTAACCTTAAACAATACTGTGATAAACAACATTGTAAAGCTAGAAAATATTAAAATAAGGTTGCTATATACGATCTTAATTCATTGCCATGTGTCACTTTATCCATGGACATCCATCTCATCCAGTCTGAGAATTGTTGCTACCTCTTGAGCAGTGATTTAGTATTTTGTTTCTCCACCCTTAATTCTGTCCATGTATAATTTAGTGATTATTGTTCAAGTATTGTTCAAGTATTGAATATCTAATTCTTTTTTTCTTACCATCTTTTCCATAATGCTTTGTTTGAGATCCTAAGAGTTTGGCACTTCTGCAGATCAGGTTTCAAAGAATCTGAAGTGAGACTTCAGTGAAGTTAAGGTCACAAGTAGTGATCGTCAGGAGGAAGTTTGGCTTAAGGAGTCTGACCAGCATCACAATGGATGCTGCAGTAGAAGGTGAAGGGACAATATTCAGTTCTTAAATGAAATATTCAATAGCTTTAACAATATGAGGCTGCCGCTTTACTGGCTGAATCCTCCAGTGTTTGCACATTTCTCAGCATCTGCAGTAAATGGGAAAGGTATCTTACAAATATGCTACAAACCATGGTCTTTCATTACACGGCAATGATTTATCTCTGAAGTAATGTACGAACAAAGTGAAATATTTAAATCTATATGGAGATTACTGGATGATATACTTAATGCTTGTATTGTAATGGATCTATCTGATGTGACAAATTAAGGTTGCATGGGGAACCAATTTGAAGAGTCTTGATTTTGAGTGCTTGACTTTGCAACAGTAGTGTTATAAGATCACATTCAGCATTGTGCTTACAGCAAGGTAAGAAAACTTCAACTTGGTTATAGTGTTTTGGGATATACAGAAATAAGTGCAAGTGCAGTGTCAGGAAGTGTTTGTACAATTTGTGTAAAGTGGCCTTAAAGAGGCCTAAACCCTAGGCCATTGTATATTCTTTGCAAGATGCGTGTTCATCAATAATCGTGGTTTCTCTTCCTTGATAGTTCCAGTGGTAATTCCAGTTGCACCAATTTACTCTTTTCTAATTTCTATCCATGGAAAGTGCAAAATTAGTATTCAGGATGGATTGTTCTGTGTTAAATATTGTGATGCTATTAATTCATCAGCAAATTCAGAAGCTAGGAAATGGTACCTTGCTGCAATCCTGTACCTGAAACTTGCTCAAACCTTTCTCTTCTCCAGCTAAAGTAGTGTTTCAAAATATGTCTGCACCACAGTGTGCTGAAGCTATAAAAGATCCTGCTTGGGTATGGAAAGTAGAGTAACTAGTCTGCTTCCTTTCTTTCTGTACAAAACTGTGAGTACAGTAAAATAGGAGATCACATACTGGTGGACGTGTGGTTCCCCCACCTCCCCAGAGCATTATATTGTGCCTTGGATGTTCTCATCCCAAGATGAATGGCTGATTCTGTGGATGGTTGTGTTGCCTGTCAAACCCCTGCCTCATTTTGTTGTCGAAACTGTAAGGTATACTTTTGTAATGATGTAGAAGGTTGCTGAAAAGAAAAGGGTTTCAGGATCAAACCAGTTGAATGTCTACAACGTATTTGTTGTTTGTAGATCAGCCACGAAGGTACATGTAGTGCTGAGCACTTAGGAGCTGAGGGGCAGGAGCAGCAATGCTTTGAGTATGGAAAGGGCTCAGTATTGCCAATTGGCTTAAAAGGTTGATACTTAGTTGGTACTAGGGAAGTCTCTAGGTAGGCTTGGGTTTCACTTTTTAATAGTTTCACTTTTTCATGCTTTTTTTTTTCCCCCTCCAATTCTAGAATGATGATGATACTGCACATTTAACTCAGAAGGCAATGTTTGAAGAACCTAGACACTTCTGTGAGGAGCAACATGTAAAGGTTAACAAGAAACAGTTTTGTTAAGAGCAAAGTTTAAATACTGTGCAGTACGAGAGAATAAGGCAAGGACTCTACACGAATGCAGAGCAAGCTAAATATTGAGTTTCTGATTTTTCACTGAGTATTTTCCATTGTGAGTATTGTTTGAAATAGTAACCTCCTAAAGTGATGTTTAACATAACTAAATAATATCAGAGTACACATATAGGAAGAAATCAGCCTTGTAGAAACGAACAACTTCTGTTAATTTTGAGGCCTTGAATTGGCAATCTTAACATCCTAAACATTACACGTTACATTAAACATTACTAAGCATAGTATAATACTAATTAATACCAACTGAAGAATATATTTATGCATTTATGCAGTACTGTGAACAATTTGTCATAGGCAGGCTTGGGTAAAGCCCATATATGTGGTTTCTTGCAAGTATCTCATTTGCTTCACATCTAGGGTAAGCAGTTGCCTGTGTTGCAGAGGGAAGAAACTGAGACATTGCAAGGTAGGCAGTTCTGTGCTGAACATCATTGTATCAGTAAGCAGTTCCTTCTAGAAGACAGGCACATTATTTGTAGAAGTAATAGATCAAACCCACAAAGAAGTAGTTGCAGAATACAGCTTGAGTGTTGGCTCAATCTTGCCTTAAATGCCTTGCAGATAATCCTAGAGAACACTGCCTAATCTAGGACAAAAAACCAAAGTAGGTGTATCTAGAGTGTCAGTTTTGGAAAATACCTTTTAAGATGGATGAGTTTTCAAGTCTGGTGAAATGAAACACCTCTAGGACTAATTAACAACTGTTTCTAGAAGCTTTTCATTGATGCAATTTATACATTCATCAGTTTTAACTATTGTGTGCAGTAATGTAAACATTACTGTATAGTTTACATTACTATAATATTAATATATATGTAATATTACTATTACATTACTGTATAGTGTAAACCCGTGTGATAGAACAGACATGAAAGTTTTTGTGTGTGTGTTTGTAAACAGTAATTCTGCAAGAATTGAATGGGTAGTTGGTTTAGCAATGAAGCAGTGTGTTTGGGTCACCAGCAGTAGGCAATTTGAAGACAAAAAAATATGAGAAATATACATCCTAAAGCCATAAAAAGTGACAGTTTTTGTAACAACGGAACTCGTGAACATACGTTAAAAGATCAGTGATAGTGGATTGATGCTTTCTTGCTGGCAGGATGCTAAGAAATGTGATCCAGCAATGCCTCCATAGACTACTGACTTTACAATATTTTATTTGCACATTTGAAAATACAAAAAAAATATTAACAAAACAGTAAAGCAGAGAAAAAGGACAACATGCCCATTAATCTAAAACATTCAGACAGCTTTATTGCCACTAATCACATGAAGTATAGTCCTATTTTCAGTGTGTACACAGCAGTACATTAGGTCTGGTTGATCTAACGTCTGGGGCTGTGCACTTTACAAAGAAATTGCTGAAAGCAGTGATCTGTGGTATATGTAACAAATCGAAGAGTAGATCACTGTGGGTATTCTAATTTTTAAAGTGAAAATGTCCTCCAGGAAATTTATCTTTAAATAGCAGTCCAAGGACCACGCTGTGGTATGCACCCGTTTAGCACGTGACTTTGAATACCTGTATTGTCACAGCTGGAAACCACAGAGCAGAGGATATCTACTTTGGCTTCTTGTGTTAAATACAAGTGCTTTTCTGATAAAAGTGACGTGGAGTTGAACTTCATGAACTGCATCTCTTTACTACTCGTATGTGCTCTTAAAAAGTGTTTTCCATAATTTTGGATTTTCTTCTTTTAACACGTGATCCACATGTGGTTTTGGATGTTGAAAAATTATTGAAAAAGTCTTTATTTTAGCAGTTCAGTTTGACTTAAGAAACTCTTACGATATGTTTTAGTTTCGTCGAATCTTTTGTGTTGTTTTGGCTGTCAATTAGAACCAGGGAGATGCGCTGATGATTCTCTACTATTTCAGCAACACTGTCAAAGCGCTGGATAGAGGAAAAAGAAATAAATTAGTTCTGGCTTCCTTTAATGCTCTAGTATGACAGTAATCACTGCATTATCTTTTTCCTTTTGCTTCTCCCACCATGGAAGAGAGTGGGGCTACGGCTGTTACCATGTGAGATGCTCTGCTTTTTGGGAAGAGTACTGAAGTACTGATCCTGCTCTTAGTCCTGATTCTAGTCATAAACAGATTAAATTGGACAATGGAAGATACTGACTGTCTCATCTCATCCTGCATTTGTGATTGCCACCTGCACAAACTGAACCACAGAGGTTGTTACGTGGCATATTAAACTGACGCTGCTTTCAGTTTACATTAATAGGTACCAGGCTGCAGCCTGTGGCAGTTTCTAACTGTAGGTGATCCTGCTCTGGCAGGGGGGCTGGACTAGATGATCTTTTGAGGTCCCTTCCAACCCCTGGCATTCTGTGAGTTTGGAATCTGCGTTATCTGCGGTTCCGCCACCTCTGTTAGAAGGAAGGCAATCTCCAGGAGTAGCACAGCACAGACAGCCATTACCGAGAACTGTTTTAGTTATGCAATTTTAATGTTTGTCACTGCAAATTAGTATGCAGAGTCTGCTAGGTCTGGTGTTTTTCCTTCCAGTCTTTTGTCAAATACAGATTTTGGACTATTTTTCTCCCGAGGTCTTTTTTGACCACTTTGTTGAAGGCCAGATGAGCTCCAAGCTATTACTTATTCTGTAAGCTCAAAACTGTTACTTGTGAGGCAGATAATTAGGCTAAGCCAAGCCCACTTTCACATCCCTGAAAAGCCTACTCTGTGCAGCAGTAACAAACAGTTTTTATTGGTATTTGGGTTTCAAGTTTCCTTTTAATTGTCAGTAACCGTGTGGTAGAAAGCCAACCAGTGACTTTTGCGCTCTAGAACTAGAGTTTAACATTTTCTTTATGTGAAAATAGAATTAAAATTACTATAATTCTCATTTTTGATATTTTTTTGTGAGTTTTTTTTTTCTTTTAAGCATGGCTGTTCTTTATGATTTTTCAAGAAACTTAACTTGTCTTAGGTAGAGGGTGAATAGATGACTAAACAGCTGGAGAATTAATCTAGTAGCTGCAGCTCTGATTCTAATAACTGCTCAAAGCAGTTCTAAGAGTACATTTTAAATTTGATATGTGGTTTTGGTTACAGTATGCAGGAACTGATGCTACAATGGTTTCTCTAGCTTTATAGATCAGTCATTACATAGGGTATACTTCTATCTTGATACATGAAGAATCCTTTTGGTCACAGTATAATATATCTTAATCCTTGCTTGTTAAAGGCATATAACTGAAAACTTAGGGAAAAAAAAATCCCACATAATCTCACCTCTTCACCATTTTTTTCTCTGCCCAGTGCATATTGTCTTGTTGATTCAATAAATCGTATAGGTATGTTGTATACTCTTCTGTTGTAAAACACAACCAGTGTGTATGGTTGCCGTGAATCCTGTCCAGAACTCTTTCTTATTAGAAAAGATCCATCCTAAATAGAGAAAAGTTGCAAGTATATTAATCTTATTTTTTTCCAACAACTTAGTTTGTCTATAGCTTAATATTCTCATCTCTCTTAGCATTAAATCCTTTTCTCCAATTAGAAAAACTGTACAGCAGGAGATGAGAAGTAGCCATGTATTGCTGCTGCCTAACAGTAGCTTACAAAGGTGTCATGAAGAGTCACCTTTACTGCTACCTGTTCTGTCGCAGCCAGAGAAGAAATAAACACACAGTGGCAGCAGTCTGTTGGCATCCACAGATTATTAGGAAAAGAAGCTACTGTCTGGCTGTAGGTAGGTAAGAAAGCTGTGAGAAGTGGAAATACATTTCTCCAGAGCTATAAGAAGCACTCTGGTAAAGATGAGCACCTACAGCTGCTGCCACTGTGGCCCAGGCTTACTAGCTAGTGGTAGCCTACACTGGCGATAGCTCCTAGTGCTCTGCCCCTTTATCTTGCTTTGTCGAGTTAGGCAACAGCAGAAACACACCTGATGCTGATGGTGCAACTCTGCATGTTACTGTTCCCTTCTGTGACACTAGCTTTTTTACTAAGAGTAGTTGAGAAAACAATTCTCCAAATGCTTAACTGCATGGTAGTGCTATTTCAAAATGCAAAGTAGCACCAGCCTTCCCAGACAGTAGCTGTTTTTATATAAGACACAGGACAGCAGTGTCATGGGCTTTGCCTTTCATTTTAATGGATGTACATGAGCTATCAGGTGTTCCTCAGCTTTCTAGTCTGTAATAGCTCTCTCTGCAGTGCACCAGTCTGATACACCAATGCAACTTTGACTTGGGATGCAAACCGTAGTTAAATAGTTTCACCACAATAATTTAGTATTTTACAGTATTTGCTTGACACAGTATTCTGACCTGTTCAGAATACAACTGATGATGTTAGAATATTTCTGGTTGTCTTTCAAATTTTTTTAAAGTTTTTTCACAAAATAGACATTCTTTAAAAGTGTCCTACCTTGTTTGATCGATACAATGCCTCTTCTGCTGTTTTTCTGTCACAGGTAGCAGCATACCATACTTTATTATGAACACCAGCTTCCTAGAAAGAAAGAAACAGTGTTTCACTTGTAAAATAATAATAAAGAATAGGGCTTGTAGGGGAGATACTACTAAATAATGACTGCCGTGAAGAACTCAAATGCAGAATACTTCAGAAAATACAGAATTTTGAAAATTCTTTGCCAGGAGCTCATTGTTTTTGTTGGATAGAGGTAGAACAAAGTAAAACTAGTGCGTCAGAAGAGAGGTTAACGTGTGATAGAAGGCTGATACATGACAGAAGAGAGAAATACACCCTGAAGAAAGAAGTCAAGTTTGACTGGAGTGTAGTTTGGTACTTATAAAGCAGGAGCTATTCCAGCAGAATTTAAAGAGGGTATCCAGGACATGTTGTGGAATAAATTGACCATTAACAATATAAATGCTGCTCAGATGTGGGCTAGCCAATGAAATGTCCAGATTTGGTAAGCATCTATGCTTTGGGAAATGAAGTTTCCCATATACGTAATGCTATTTGTGAACATGGTCACAATTGCCACCATTTGGATAGCATGGAGGTTGGATAAGTGTATCTTTTGCTCTTTTTCTTGTTATCAGATAAGGACAAATGGATTAAGTCCTGCAAAACAGAGGAATAATTAATGTATTTCTTCTATTAATATAGCAATTCAGCCCCCAGTGCTTTCACTGGAGACATAAGATTCATTTCTTGTTCCCTGCTGGATTGAGTCTGAATATATCCTTCCATTTGAAACAGTGCTCTTACCCAGAAGGCATAAAACCATGTTTGTTGTGGAGAAGGATGACATCTATGACAGAAGATAAGAGCGTCTTGTATTTTACATTGTATATCTTGGGTGCCTCATTTCTCTGTGTTACTCCCTGTAAACCTCACCAATAATCATCCTTCTGTTCATTCTGTTAAATGCTTGGCAGTGTTTTGTACAGTAAATGAACTTAACATGTTCTTCCAGTGGAAAAAATGGGGCAAAGACTTCACGAATGGGGCCACAGGTGCAGACCTGAATATACCAGGTATAAAGATTGGCACCTGGTAGATAGGTGGGTTCTGTTTTAGAAAATAAAAGCTCTCATAGCAAAGGACTTGCAAAGGTAAAAAGATGTGAGGAGGTGATGGC
Organism: Apaloderma vittatum; assembly: GCF_000703405.1. Taxonomy (NCBI): domain Eukaryota; kingdom Metazoa; phylum Chordata; class Aves; order Trogoniformes; family Trogonidae; genus Apaloderma; species Apaloderma vittatum. The sequence continues at coordinate 25,374 of NW_009731357.1, read as the reverse complement.
AGTTAGGAGTGGTACAAGATTATAATTTGAATAAGAGAAGTAGTAGAAAACTGAGTAGTAAGATGATGCAGGATTGAGTGTACCTTTCGCAACCCGAGTGGAGTTTAGGGGAAAGGTACAGGGGATTTTAGAGAAATATGAAAATAAGCATTACTCAAGGGGAGGACAGAATGAAGGATTAGAAGCAACATGAGACCTATGCAGTATCAGACTTAAATAGCTAGAAGGTTAACTAGGAGGGTTATAAAACCAGCAGTCAAAAATGAGCTCTTGCTGATAAGGTTGATGCAAAAGCTAACTCGAATGAGTGGTGGAGAGGCTAGGGAAATAGCATTGAGAGTATTTCCTAATGAAAACTTCAGAGTATTAATCTTCCTGATAATGTGAACAGTTTTGGTTCAACTTTACAGTAACAATCTTAATGATAAAATTCACTTTCACACGAGCTTTGTCACCTGTGTACAAAACAGATTAAAGATGAATTGACACATTATGGCTGAGCTGGTCTAGTTGGCTTATCAATGCCAAACAAGGAATGTCTTGGCTTCTCCCTTATACTCTCCTTTCGTTGCTCCTCTGATCCCATGATGAGAATTCATTTTAGTAATCTAGAAAAAATTTTTTTTCCTTTTTTGTTTTGTCTTGTTTTGTGTTTGACTGTCAGGTTGTTTTTCTGTCAGTTTAATGAGTTGGCTCAGCCCACAGCAGGATCCAAGGAACGCCAGAGGAGCCTATGGCAGTTAACAGAAAAGAGAAAGCAGGGCTTGCATTTTGGGGGCATTGCACCAAATTTGTAGATTGGATCAAGCCATAACATATAATTTTACCTCCAAAGTTCTTTCATGAATTTCTCCAGTCACACTATTCATTGGAAGAAGACAGGATGGGATAAATTGCAAGTATGGAAGATACTCACCCACTTAGAGAATAAGTCCATTAAACCAATCTCTGTTCAAAAGAATAAGGAATCAACTGCCCCAACACTGTTCTGGCACTATTTGTGGCCTATTGTGTGGAAGCACAGAGCTGCTGCCAAAATTTTCGATAGGGACCAAACAAATAATGAACCTTATGTGCATGAATCATGTCTGCAAGCATCTGTATTGTGCACAATGCTACAGCAAATGATACCACTGTACTTAATTGGTGGGAAAATAACATGAACAGTTAATATATTTTTTTAAAACAAAACGGATGTTTTATTAAGATCTGGTTTTGCCCATGGCTGTTACATAAAAGCTGCAAATGTAATTGCTACAAGCTGTTTATTTAATGTCTGCTGGATTGTTTATTTGAAAGCAATTCTTTTAACAAATATTCAGTATGACATACTGTTAAATTTTTTCCAGAACTTCAAGTCCTTTGTGTTCTTCACTGTTGCATTATCTTTGTCATGTCAGGCTTTAGAACATTTAAGTTATTGGCTAGGCATAATAGAGCATTTGTTTTGCACTCAGCAGAACTATTTTTACCTTGTTTGTGACTACTAGGCTAATAAGAATGGCTTCCTGCATTGTGTAGTCTCCCTTCGTCAAAAAAAGTAAGGGGAGTAGCACTGAAATGAAAATAACTTTGCATTTGCTTAGATTATGTAAAGTTTAATGTTGCAGTGAAACACAGAAAAAAGGACTGGTCATAAAACTGACAGCATTATCTGTAATGAGTAGAGGTCTCTTTAAGGGAACAGAAAGGAGTAGGACTTTAAGGGAACAGAAAGGAGTAGGACTTGGTAGAGACTAGAACATGTAGGGAGAGAGGCGTCACAGCATCCTCCAAGAGAGGCAGCAGTGACTTTCTTCTCAGTTCTTAAAACCTTTTCTGACACCTCAAAACCACAATAAGTAGGGCACTGTTCATAAAAGTGATTCTACCCTTCGTATCTTCCTGTGTTGGGCCAGTCAGTAGAACATCCCTGTTTCCTCCTACAAATTTATGGGATTTCTAGCACATTACATCAATGCAGGCTAATGTAATGGCTGCAGATGGCCTAGTCTTGGTATAATGCTATTTACATATTTTTCTACAGCTTGTTAAAGCTCTTCTGTGCTATATGTTCTAAGTGTTTTTCTATATGAAAGCTAACATTCAGATTATTTGTGCTACAGAAAATCTTCACTGCAGAAGTGGACATGGATGCCCTCCACAAAAGGGCTATAACTTTTATTTAGGAAGTGAGTAGAGTAGGAAAAATTAAAGTAAAGATCTGTAATGGGAATTTAGGTAATGTTATACCTGGTCTGCAGTACTTGAAATAGATGAAATGGCACTGTGAGAGGAAGTACCCGGAGAACGGTTTGCAGCTTCTGGCACTTCTAGAAACGAGAAAAGAAGAACAGGTATAAAGTTTTCAAAGTACGTTTGTTACGCTGTAAAAAGCATTTGTTATAAGGACTATGGAAGATCTGGAGATGCTTGACCTTTGGTATCACTCAGGAAAGCTACCTCCTATAAATGGATGGGGCCTGTGTAAGTGCCTGGGACACTTGCCTGCTCAAAAGGAGAGAAACAGTTTTGGTTAACAGCAGTTTTGGTAAAAACTTGTTTAACAGTCAGAGCTAGATTTAAAATGCTAGAAAAAACCTGCCACCACTTAAGCAAATCAACGTAGCAATTGATAAAGAAAACGCAGGAACACGGTGCAAAAAACCACTCAGTCCAGTGTGAGGAGAAGTGGTCATATAGGTGAGGGAGTCAGGAAAACAAATCTGGCTCAGAGAACATTTTTCACTAATTTAGTCCAACTGAAATGTCTGTATATGCGTGCAAGAAATCTAGGCAGCTAAATAGAGGAACAGAACTAGTAGGAAAGATCATGAAGCTTAATTTTAGTAACAAAGCATAGTAGAAAATAGCTATTAGGGCTGAAGTACTTAATCTGGACTTCAGCAGAGCATTTGATATGCTACCATATGAGAAGTGACTAGGAAGAGATGGCAGATTATGCTGAAGGGACGTTTAGTGATTGGGACCAATTGTATTTGTGATTAAATTGGCATTGGACCTGGCACAGAGTAAGAGTGTTGTAAAGTTTACTAATCGGCATCATTTAGCACCAGATAACCTTGAAGAACTTGCACTTTAGGGATTAATAACAATTTATACTACATATTGAAGCACATCAGTTGTGTGACAGGAGCAGACAAACTTCAGAGCATCAGTCTATTGCATGAATATAAACCATTATTATATTTCCACAGCTAAGAGATGTAATTGCAGCATACATCAAGCAAACATTTCCAGGAAATAGAGAAAAGTACTAATAACAGCATGAAAGTTTAAGCTACACCATATGCAGATTTTTGTGCAATTCTCATCATCCATTTACAGTATGAAAGATATGTTCAGAAAAGGGCTTGTACGAAGGTGAGACAAGCATTTGCTAACAAGAGACTAGAAAAATTAACAGTTAGAGGTAATTTCCAATTCTGTGCAAAGAGAATTCATATACATACTACCTAATTTGTTTTTAACTGTGAACTGAACTGAAATTCCTCTTCAAAAGTATTAGTTAAAGAAGAGCTTTAGCATTTGTTGTAAGGAAAATACCTTATTTTTTTTTCCCCTGCAGAGAAAGGATAATTTGATGGATACAATATTATTCTGTCTGGCTCCTAGGCGACATAAGCCTGGAACAGTCCGGAAACATTTTGGGTTCTTCTGTGGCAAGGAATATGGATGGAATTTTATTATGATGGGAACTGACCAAGACTGCCTTTAGTAGAAGTTTCCAGTAGTCACAAATGGGAATGAAGCACCCATTTCCACTAATTGATACAATAATCCTGACATACTCCCTTAATTTTACTAGCTGAGCTAAGGCCCTAGATACTTGATCTCCTATTTGTGTGCAACGAGACAATTGTTAATTTCAAACTAATGAATACGTGTGGCATCTTGACATCATCTTAATTCAAAGAATAATTTGAAATTTTTAATTATACTTACTTGGTAGAACTGAGGGCTTTTGGAGCAAAGGCCTGAAAAAAAATAACAAGAGATTACAGAAAGATCTAAGGGGACCTACCCAGTTCTTAAAATACTCAAGCTGTGTATCTGAAGCATGCAGCGGTAGGATGTGTGCCATCTCATCCATTTGTCTACTGAGAAACAAAAGCCAGATACAAGTATTTAAAAAAAAATAAAAATCATATCCCTCTAGTACTGACAGTTAGGAATTTAAACATCTGGTTTCAATCTCCATCACCTGATTAGAGATTATATCCTCCCATGCTTGGTGGTGGTGGTTACGGTATTTGGATGCATTTGCCATGTTTTGGTCTTTGGTACTGAGGCTTCAAGACTTTCAAAAAGCAACAGAAGGCTACAGAGAAAACAGTGCTCCCCTTTGAACTTCTCAGAGCTGTATTCAGCCCAAGCAGTAAGAGCTGGTGCAATGAAATATTCAAAAGGTGACGAAAAGGGATTTTACTTTTGGGCACCGCTTGGAAGGGGTGGAAGTGGAAGCTCTTGGCTGGAACCTCGTCGTCGTTCTGGTGCTGTAGGTTTTTCTGTAGTTTGGGAAAACAAATTTTAGAGTCAAAATTTCTTCAGAAACATACAGTCCCAGCTAAGAGTCCCAGGAGCAGAAGCAGAGTTTCTTTTATTACAGTAATTTTGGGGTTTTTTCCTGACGTGGCAGCATGCCATCCTGCTGCTTTCTTTAGCAAGTAGTGGCATTCCAGCAAATTTCTAGGCAAAGAGCTGCGCTGTGAATGCCTGCAGGAGCTCAGTGGGAGCCTTGCCTTCTGCGAGGGGAGCTGTGGGACACCGGGGGGCACACCGGGCAGGCTGCCTACCAGACCTCAGCCGGAGGAGGTGCGGCTGCCTGGCTGCATCTTACCCTGATGCCAGGCAGCAGCTCCTGTGGGGTTTTTGCTTGGAGGAGCTGCCGCCTTGCACAGAGGTCAGAAGCATTTTCTGCCTGTGCGAGGGACCAGCTGTTGCCAGGAGTCAGCTCCGTGAGAGGTGGTTCTTGTCGAGTTCAGAACGACATACACACGAAACGCCTTGCTTCCCCCTTCTCCACTTTTGAGGACTGTATGGCACATTGCTTGTCTGTGTTACCCTGCCAGTAACCTCAACAGTTTTCCTGTGACTGCTTTTAGAGAACAATGATAGTCAGTGTAACTAAGGCTGGCCAGATCTAGTTTGAAACTGCTAAAACCAAACATCCCACAAAACCCTAGAATAAATTGAATGTGGTGGTGTTTGCTTCATGTTTTTAATAAAAAGAAGATTAAATTGTGATAATACTAATTTTTTTTTCACAGTAGTGGAGATGATTTACCTTCATTTGTAGTTAAGGTCTCTCTGGAAGGTAAACATGGTTTCTGCAGTAAAACAGAAGGAAATATTGAATGGCATGTCAATTGTACAGCAAATATTTATCATTTTATATTTTTTTCTGAACTTGTTGACATTTAGAATTGACAGAATTCTTGAGGAATTAGGAGGTAACACCATGGCCATTCTGTGAAGAGCCTCTAGTTCTATGTCCTTGAAGCTTGTGATTGTTATACTAGAGGGAAAGTCCTGTGAGGAGAGGCTGACGGAGCTGGGGCTGTTTAGCCTGGAGAAGAGGAGACTCAGGGGGGGCCCTTATCGCTCTCTACAACTGCCTGAAGGGAGGGTGTAGCCAGGTGGAGTCATTCTCTTCTCCCGGGCAACCAGTGACAAGACGAGAGGGCACGAGGGAAGGTTTAGGTTGGATCTCAGGAAGCATTTCCTCATGGAGAGGGTGATCAGGCACTGGGAGGCACTGCCCAGGGAAGTGGTGGAGTCACGGTCCCTGGAGGTGTTTAAGGAGAGGCTGAATGTGGCACTTAGTGCCGTGGTCTAGCCATTGCGATGCTGTTGAGTCATAGGCTGGACTTGATGATCTCAGAGGTCTTTTCCAGTCTGTGGAATCACAATTCTGTGATTCTGTAATTGTTTGCAAAGTCGATTTGGAAAGAAATCCAGTTCATTTGTATAAATAGATGGTCAAAAGTAAAATCCACAAATGCATGGAGGTTTTTTTTGGTTTTTTTTTTTTTTTTACCAAAAAATATCTCCCGTAAGTAAGTTTATGGTGTAACAAATGTTTCATTCTTGCCTCACATCCAAAAATAGAGTCCATCCCAAATATTTATGAATCACAACTTGAATATTTTCATCCATGTCAAGCTATGCTCACAACTGTCTGAACACATTCTTTTTACTGAAAGTTAAAATATCAGTTTAGGTCACAGCAGAAACTCACCCAACCTTCTAGTTTCAGTTTTGTTAATGATAATTAACTGTCAGTTTTGGAACATTTTTCAAATTAATTTCTTCAAAAATTTCAACCAGCTCTCACTTTCTGCCACAAGAGGTTTTGGGATATTTTTCTAATGATGAAATAATTACTGAAAAAAATTGACATATAAGGGATTTTACTAGAATTTTTCATAAGCTATCACTCTTAAAATAGATTCATGTTCCCCATATACAGCCCTGTATATTTCAGGGAATACTTCTGAATGGCCTTTGTTCCCATTTATTTCTCATTTTATTCAATTCTTGCACTTTGTTCATTGTTGCATCCTACAATACTGAATCCAAATTTCCCTTTAATCAAAATAGTCTTCTATTTGTACTTTCTCACTGCTACTCAGTTCACATAACACCCAAATACTTCCTTTCTTTACAACTCTCTTTCCTCTATTCTTAGTATGCATTTATGTTGTACCTGAAATCATAAAATTAAGTTTTACAATAAATTAAAAATCACCTGTAAAATTATCATTTGATTATGCAATTGCAAGTCAACTTACCGGTGAATTTACTGCATTAGGACTTTTCTTTCTGCAGATTGGAGGAAAAAAGAAACAAAGAGTACGGTTACTTAGCAGATACATGAATTCTTTTAGCAACTAAGCATCAGGTTCGTTGATTCTTGGATATTTCTAGCCAAGATGGAATGGATCTCCTTATTGAGTAGCATGGAAAGAATAAAAAAAGAATACGGATATCAGATGTAATGTGAGTACTTAGGAAAGGTACTTAGGATATACAAGGAAGCTGCACTCTGTCCAATACTTAAGATGACAGCTTGGGTGAGTTGGAAGAGCATTAATGAAAATCATAGCTTTCTGCATTTATAGACGTGCACATGCTGTTGCTGCAGTGTGTGCCTAAATTAAGCAAGCCAGCCAGCATCTGCCAGCAGTGGTAGGCAGTGGAGGACAATGCCACTGGCACAGGAACAGTATTCCTCCAGAAATAATGAAATAATAGCTTACCTTTACCTAGTCAGCATATCTTTCATGAATAACAATAAAAGTTACTCCTGAATTCTGATTGCCATAGGCAGAGATAGGAAAATTAGCTCCTAATACAATGATTAATTCTACCCTGTCTAAGAAGCAGTTATGTTGTTTTTTACTCACAGGCCCCTTGGTAATGGAGATGGAGCTGCTCCAGTGGGAAATCTGGATTCTTGTGTGTTATTGAAGCTATGATCTAGAGATGCAAAGGACATAAGTAGTATGCAATATTAGCTGTACCTAACAGTGGATTCTCCTCACTGCCATTTCAGTGTTAGTGTAATAAAAAAATCAAAAAATAAACATAGGTTTAGTTTTTGTCTTAACATGTTTTCACTCCAATTATACTAGAAAACAGTGCAGTAGCATTTCTTGCTTATTGCTGACTGTTACAGATAAAATTTACACTGACACACTTCACTACATGCTATATTAAGGTCTTCAGTGACATACTGACAGGAAATCACTCTCATATCACCCTTTATTCACTACAGAATACTTACTTTCATCATTATTATTTGCTTCACAGTCCTGTAATGGAAAAAATGTTAGATTTTATAAGAAGCAATTAAAAAATGAATCATTATTAAATAATAAAGAGCACAAATATGTTTTGTTAATCTGTAGTAATGTTTAAAGAAATGTTTGTACAGAACGCATATAATAACTTGGTATATCTAGAAATTTAAGTACTGAAAGTAAGACAATAAGATGTTCTTACACCACCCGCATTATGTTACCATAACATCTAATACTATGGTATGACCCCAAATTCCTAATTTTAAACATCTCTTTTCTCTGTGTCATTATTGGTAGACTGGTTCTTTCATAAGGACAATTCAGAGCATTGGGCTGGGACACCTTTTGGCACTGATGCAATCCATGTTATGCTGTTTCTTGGTAGTTTGCTACACATATGTACCTTCTCTTGTGCTGGCACAACTGTTACTGAAGCTGCATAACAATTTATGCATTTATTTTTGTTATTTGCTGCAGTTCAACAAGTTTCTAAGTAAATTGCGTCAGAAGACCTTTGTTCCAACACAATGGAAGGGACAGACTGGGGACAAAATAGAGGAAGAAGAGGAATGACTTAAACAGAGCCTTAGAAACACAAAGCTTGTAATTACTCCTTCATGGACTGCATTTTCTAGTGATACTGGTTACTCAGACTACACAGTCTCTGACAGTTTAGAAGTATTCCATTTTCAGAAAGTATTATTCATCATCTGAAAGGAATGAGGCTCAAGGAAGGTGCTTGAGATTGGGTAAAATTGCCCGTTGCTACTGAAAGTAAGGTTCCTGGGGTTCAACTGGTATTTTTTAATACCAGAAATTATTTTTGTGGACTGAGATCCCTTAAAACACTTAGTTTTTCTTGGATCTGTACAGATGTCCAGTCTCATGCTTTTGTCCCCAAGATTAATAGCCACAATTACAATATTAGATCAATCTGACATTCAGAGTCATCTGCTGCTGTTATTTACTCCAGATTAAGTAGATAGATGCATTTTATTATTATCTATATAAAACACAGAACAGCCTAAGCTTAACGCATTCTTATACAGTGGCACAGTAATTACTCACTGCTTTTGGATGAAGACGATTTCTGGGAAGAGGCAAAATAATTCTGAAAAATACATACAATAAGTCAAGATGAATGCAGTTTACTTATTTAATTGCTTGGCTCAGATATGCATTTCAAATCTAGAGAGGAAGAGGTCTGCAGTAAATGGATTTAATTGCAGCTACGCACTGCTGCAGTTGTTGTGGTGATGCTCTGCCCTTAGTGTGGAACTACTCTAGCAAAGCTGCTGTCCTTCTGTCCTGGTCCTTGGGTCCCCTGCAACTGTACACAGGACCTCACCAAACACCATAACACATACACCGTTGTTCATGCCAGCTGCTCTTTCTGGGGCATACGGCCTGTTTTGTAGAGACGAGACAGTGATTCCAAAGCAGCTTCCTGCACTTCTGGGGACACAGGAGCAAAATAGGCTGTATGGTCAAGCTTCCTTTGCCTCTTTTCCTCCAGAGACTTGAAATACAAATGATACATAGACTGTGTCCTCTGCCTCATCCCCTGCAAAAACATCTCATCCTCAAGGGTGCAGGGATAGGTAATAGGACTTTAAACTGGCTTGCAGAGAGGTTTTCCCCTTGCACTGGTTAGTCTGTAGTACCTGTTTGGCAAACTGGTTTGAATATAGGAGTTTACAAAACGAATATTTTCAATTCTTACCTTGTCTCAGCATCCCTCACAATTTGTGTATCCTGACAATTGCTTATTGTCTGAAGGCTACACAACAGAGAGGAGAAAATTTTGTCTCTGCTAATATTTCCTATTGATATAAGCTGCTGTTCACTTACCTGGAATTATCCAGCTTATGTGACTCTCTGGTCATGCTGTGCACATGGGAGTGCTCTGTATTCTGAGCAGGCGTAGATGGAAGTGGCTTAGTGAACCTAGTAATAAAATATGAATTAAGAAAATAAAATTATGCTTAACGACAGTGAATACAAAGGCAATCTCTCTTTCTCCTCCTCTACCCCCTCGAAATTCTAAAAGTACCTTTAGAAGGTATTTCTTTTAAATATGTGATATGTTTGAGTTATTGAAACTAACAGAAATGGATGACAATCTCTGTGCAGAAAATCTAGAGAAAGAGATTTACTATATGCATATCTTCTAGAGAGAGAATTATCAAACATGTAGTATCTAGATTAGAAAATATATTTTCTGACAAGTTTTAAATAATTCACAGACATTCATAGCAATGGGTTACCTTGTTACCGGTGGTGGTGATGGTTTTTCCTGTAAGAGAAAACGCACTGAATTATTTGGTCACTTTTTGATTTCATAATATACATTTGTATGATCCTATTTATGTTAACACAGCAATATCTTATTTTTGCATTGTGGTACATTTTTCTAGCAGAACTCTGCCTGGTATTCTGCACTAGGATGAGAGAAGCAAGAAGTCACCAATAGTTAATCTGTGAAATCTTGAGCAAACTGCTTTGGCTGTGTGCCCTGGAAGTACCAGCAAGTGGGAAGAAGACTACTGTGTCAGAACTATCATTGCACGTTCACTGCAGTTTTGCTTCTGGAAAGCATTCTCTTAGACTGTTCCTTCCCAGACTGGATCCCTGACACTCGAGTCTGGGAAACTTCAGCCCTGTCCTGTACTTCCCCTCCATTTACTTGGTTCTGCAGACCTTCTGAATTGGTTTGCTAGCTTTTCTGTGAAAGAAGTGTCAGAAACTTTTAAATGCAAACTGAGATTTGTTCCCATTTTTCCCCTTTGAGGAATCATCTCTTTTTACAGTCACATTTGTGCCCTACCTGAGGGCAATGTGAGTCAAACTCTGGAAAGGCCTTACCTCTTCTTCAGGAACTTCATAGACTTCTGTAAGACACAGAGAAAAAAAAAAGTGTTCTTTGGTTAGCAAAAACGTACTGCATTTTACCAGAAAAAAAATTATCAGAATTTGTATAAATAGTAGTTCTGCCTCTGAAAAAATGACTTGGAGAATCTGCTCAGAATTTGATTCTGCTTCCAAAACCCCTGGTCTTCTAGTGGGAACTTCAGGAAAAGTGTGATAAATAGTCACTGTATTAATGAACCTTCCTCCTCCCAACTCACAACTGTTGTTTTGTTGTTTTTCTTCCTTTCTCCCCAAAAGAAAGTGTTATCACACCTGTGATAGCATTTAGCTTTTCCTTGACTCTCAGGGCAGAAGAGATCAGGTGAATCAAATACAAGCTGACTCACTTGTGTGGTCAGCCTCTGTCCCTGAGCTCTGTCCCACAGGTGTATTTGAATTCACTGATACTAAAAGCCAAAACCACCAGCAGCTTTATCTATGCCCAGTTTCTTCAATGCAGATTGAATCATATTTCAACAAATTTCATGTCAGACTTGCTTTTATTGTGCTGAAAAGTGTCCGAGTTTCCACCAGAGGGAGATGTTTTATTTTTTTGGTAACATCTGTCAGGATCTGGTTGTTGCTGACACTGATTTATAGAAAGGCTAAGACTGGAAAAGGCATTTTAAGATGTCTGAAAAGTAACTCACAAAAAGCTTAAGTAATTCAGGATAAAATCTTTTGTAGTTTGCAACTTGAAAGCTAAACACACTCCTAATGAATATGCAAAAGAACTGCGTGATCAGTCTGTAAAGGTTACATTCTGAGCAATTAATGAGATGATGAGGATGCAAAACAACTCAGCACAGCTAAGGAAGATTAAGCAAGTATATCTGTACTTACAAAAGCAAATATAATTCCTCTTAATTGCTTATACTTCCCCCCTAGCCCCCCCAAATAAATTGCTCTGCATAGAACTTAAATGGGAACGCTATTATCACAGGACATGCAAAACATCAGCCTATGTGGAATTTCTTTAAAGCTCTTTTAAAATTCAAGCTTGAAGTATTGAGTCTTGATTCCTATAGTGAAATGGGATTACTGACATACCAAGTCCTATAATTGTTTTTGCTATATTGATCCACTTGCATTCTTCCACTACAGCAAAAGACTAAAAATAAATTTGTTTGGGGCTTGTTCTAGTTTTATTCACGCTTAAAACAGATTTACTATGCAAGCTAGGCATAACAACTGCCACAACACAGAAAAACCTAAAGGGGAATATATTTCTGCTTTACTGAAGTATGTCATATGATTTACGCTGTGAATACATCAAGTACAGTTTAATATTCCTCAGTCTTAGATTGTTTTATTTCAACAGTGATGTAAACTCCACATACCTTGCAAATCAGAAGTAGGAGAAGTAGGGAAAGCTGACTTTGGTGTCTTCATAAATCTGTTCACAGGACCTGAAAATATATTTGTAAACATACATATCCACAGAGATACTTGTGCATGTGTGTATATGCGCACATATATTTATATACACATGTATTAAAAAAAGTAACATTTATACAATAAGAATAAATATTAAGTACGTCCATGCAATAGCGTTTTTGTGTGACCTTGAACAAATCAACTGAGGCAGAAAGCAGTTCTCATCTTGAAAGGGAAACGTTATTCAGTGTTCATGCCTTGCTGAATAGGTTTCATACTGCCAGTAATGTCAGAGAGCAGAACTACATACTCTTCTCTGTTTACTTTTCTTCTTTGGACTAGAGCAGTTTCACTCTCCAGCTAAATACACTTCAAATAGTAGGGTAAAAAAAAATAAATGAATCAAAGCCTGTCTGTATCTACTGAAAATCTAAAAAGGCTTGTTCTCCTGTGGAAATTAGCAAACCGAGAATTTTAATGCTGTGGCTCCCTTGGATGAGGAGGGAGATCATAGTCCATGAAAAGCTTCATGGCTGTACACGGGCTGGCCTTTGAAACAGCTGATTGAGAGAGGCAGCAATTAAACATGACTTCCAATAAATTTAAAAATAATTTTCCTTGGCCTTGTCATGGGCCAGAAATAGCCAACTGCCTTTTTGCAGGCTGCGTTCTCTTTAATAGTTGCACCTCCACTCTCTGGAATAGATATTAATTTGATCCATTTTTTCCACTGTTGTTCCTAAGGTGGCAATAATTATTAGCTTAAATGACTAAAACTTACATCTTGTAGGTAACGACGTGCTGCTTTCCGTTGGTTCTATATAGTTATCGTCGTCATTATCCACTGGCACAATGTAATTATCCTATGAGGAATGCAGGACAAAAATCCACCAATTAAACCTCCATGATGTCAACAAACTGTTGGGATTGAAGCCCAGGCAGCAGTTTACAGTAGTTGCCATTTCACAGTGACTGCAGTTTCAGACATTTATCATCCTATGCGGATGGGATTCACCAAGACTGAAAACCCTTTCCCAAATTAGTCCAGTTCTAGATTTGTGGATAAAAGCCCTCCCTTCCCCCTGTGGTCCTGGGGTGGCCTTTGAGGTTGCTCTCTCTCCATTGCCTGCAGCTTGTTACAAATGAACAGAAACTATTCTGTGGTTTAAAGAGCCTCCTTGACACTTGAAGTAGGCCAATATTCCCTAGGAATCAGCGTGGTACTCACAGGTCACTGCCTGTGATGTACAAAATGATTTGTACCACAACCACTAAGAAAGTCCAGACTATGGCATTGCTGTGTAGTCTGTTGTATGACTGGTGTGGGCTCATCAGTCAGTTAAACTGTCAAAACAATTGTGTCTAAATATTACCTCATCATCACTACACTCCTTAGGCTTCGGCGGTACTTTTGGTTTTGCAGCAGGAGATGGCAGTGGCAGGGATGGCACAGATGGTTTCTTTGGTCTGGACATGGCTGTACTGGGTGTACTTGGGAGAGGTTTGTTGATGGGAGGAAGTTGCTGGTGACTGGTGCGATTGTCTTTTAATATTGAAAAAAACAAGAATTTTAGTAAAAAATACACATTGGCCTCTGTACCATCTTCTACTACTTGTGCAAACAAGTCTTTGCTGTGGCTGCAGCTCAGGTCAGAAGGCAGACCTGAATGTGTGCTGGTGCTGATTCTGAGATTTTTGTGCAAACTCATCCTATTTATGCTTCTATGGCTGAAGGTAGCAAGCTAGTACTCTGTATCAGGCTTCAGAGGGTGCTTAGACACTGACTGTTTCATGAACTATTTAACTCCTTGGGGAAAAGGTGATGGCTGGGTGATGTAGTCTCTTAATTATTATGTCCTGTGCCAGTATGAATTTTGGTGATAGGAAATGAGAAAATATAGCTGACATACAAAAAAACCCACTGTTACACAGTACAAAGGATGGGACTGAAACACAAATTCTGCCAGGTCCTCTATCAGTACCAGCAATATTAAGCTGTTTCATGCTGTAATAACAAGTAATACCCCTGCAAGCCAACAGTCTGATTGTCACAATCGAAAGCAAACTCCCAAGGAAAGGACAAGTTAGCCCATTTGAGGCTACTTCTCTTCTGGTACTGATAACTAAGCAATTATCAAACTGACATGTTCAACTATTCCATAACTACCTGCATATTCACCCCTAGAAATAGGGAATGCAGAGGGAATCTTCTTTTTCTCTTGCTCACTTGGAGGTGGCTCATAGCTGTCATCAGGATTGTCTTCACTGGGGACCACATACATCTCAGAGTCAGAGTGGTCGTCTGGGTTTTCATAATCACTGTCCTAGAAAAACAGAACTTCCAGTTTCTCATCTCATAACATACTTACAGCTTCATGGTATTGTATGACAAATATCCATGCAGTACAACTAATCCCTGAAGGGACACATGACACTGCCTCTAAGTGCTCCCTCTCTAAACAAATAGGCACTCCTGCCTGCCTCCCCTTCTGCACCTCCCACAAGTTTCCTACTCCCTGTCTCCTTGCTCCAAGGAGTCCTTTCACACCAAGAATTCAGTCTTCAAATTATGGACCAACAGCTTATACCCCTTCACAGGACAGTTCCTTCCTAGTTCTAGCTGGGACTCTTGGTGTGTCCTGTCACTTCCTCTCCCTTTCTTACTAAAAGGGTAACTCAGGATCTAACTCCAGAAATTAACTAGTCACTTCAGGCTGACTTGCTTCATTCTAATGTTCTCTAAAATCTTATCAGAAATTTTTTATTTTTTAGGAAGAAGTGGTTTTCCCCTCCTCATCTGTCCCACCCTCTCTACCCTAAATAGAAAATCTTATGGTTTCTGAATTGTTGTTCACTTTGAGAAGTGCCTCCAGTTGATGCCTTGTGCTTACTTACCCAAAAAGCTTAGTATCCATGGCTACCACTGTACTTCTGAGTGTACTTCTAAGTTGAATGTAAAAAACTTAGGTAGCTAAATATCAGTGCCTACTTGTAAATAATGCTGATGTAATAAATGCTGGTGTAATAAATAACATTTCAGTAGTATTCCACCACAAGCAGATGATTCAAAAATAAACTTATTGTTTGTGCTAATTGTTGCTACAGTAACCTCCTACTACCCCAAAGTATGTACTTACAAAGTCATCTGACCATTGCTCCTCTTCATTGTCTGCATGCTCTAAACCAAACATTAGAGTTATTTAAGGCAATGGAATAGTGAACATAAATGTTTACTGCAGATTGTTTTTTCTATCTATACTTACCACATTCAATTCTTTTTTAAAGAGCAGCCAAAATTTCCTAAACAGGTCAGAGCAATACAGCTGGTTTGGACTGAATAGTAAATTAAATATCTGCTTGCTGGGTTTTGATAAATTGTTTCAGAGCTGTTGGAAAAGCACTAAAAACTGGCAAACTGCACATGGTCTGAACTGCAGAGCATGCACTTTAACCAGAGAGTCCTGCTAATGCATCTCTTTAGCAGGAGTAACAATTTCTATATAAAACAGAATTATCAGTGATGTCTGGGCCTTGCACTTTGTTGTTTCTCAGTCAATGCTCCAAGACAGCACACTAATTACAAGTGTTTACATAAAAAATGGATCAATTATCTGATAACTTTCTCACTCTGTCCTCTTTGCTTCTTTCATATCATTTGCTTAACAAGATAGCTGTCAACTTGTGAAAAATGGGCACAAACTAGTTTATGGGCAGCTCTGTCTGATAAGCAAACACAGTTCTACCTCTAAGATAACTCATGACATCATCGTCATGTTAATAGCATTAAGATTCCAAATCTGTGATTATCTATTTGTTAATTTTTTTCCTTATTTACTTTCACATCACAGTTTCTGGCAGACAGGATCTTAGATGCGAATTCTACTTCATTTTTAGAGCAGCCTACATGCAGAAACCTGGTAAATACTGATTTTAAAAGAGTAGCTGTTTGCTACTTTTTTTTTTTTTTTCATACTGGGACAACTTGCCACATTTTGCTTGCTTCTTATTTCAGAGTTGTGAACTGCCATCAGAGTTGTGGATAACGGCACACTGTTCTCTCATTAAAAACAAATTATGAGGAAATGTATAGCTGAAATACTGTTAAGTGTATAGGTATCAAATATACACAGACATGCAGTTTAAATTCACATTAATGCAGCCTTACCTGAAGCATAATCCCTTTGTGGCAGACTTGGAGGAGGTTTTTTTTTAAGCCTGTGGACAATATTATTATGTTTACAAACTAATAAGTAACATTCACTAGAAGAAAACATCAGCCAGACACATAAAAAAGCTGATAACAAAGGATACCTGCAGCTTAAGAAATAAAGATTACCATCACAGATGCTTAGGAAATAGCTGCAGGAGAATGCTTTGAAAAGCTAGAAACAGATAAGAAATCAGATTCTAATATTGATAATTTTTTCTTTTTTGCTAAGGACATATTTTGAAAGAACAGCTTCCTTGCCCGCCCACCCACCCGCTTCTTAATTTCCAGGGCAGAAACAGGTAACATAGGGGCCAAAGACAAATGCATATCTATCTGAATATGAAAATCCCTTCAGGCTCACAGAGGCTTTGCTAAGACAGTGGTACATCACTCTCCAGGCTTATTGTTATAACTATCATTTTGCATGCACTTTATTTTCTGAGTAATGTTTAAATGTAAACCAGGTCTCTTCGGGCTGGACTGTTTCCACTTACTATTTTTTTATGGGGTTATGCACTTTTTTTGCTTAATACTGTCATAATGACGTTTGTAATACCAAGTGAATCAAAATATAATTTGTAGAAATACTGCAAAGTTCTTTTTGGCTATGCATCTACACACCTATATGTATGTGCATGCACATATATATGTATTTAGGTAACAGTAGTATATGTATACATGACAGGGAGGTTGGATTAAATGATCTCTAAGGTCCCTTCCAACCTAGGCTGTTCTATGAATATATGTGCATACATGTGTGTGTACTCCTATTCATGCATATGCGTATGTATATGTATACTTCTGCTTGCTAAACTGTAACTGTCCAGAGAAGACACTGAATTAGTCAGTTGATATATCAATTATTTCATTATCTTTTTAAAAAAGAGAGAATTTGAGTTTAAAGTAAAGCAAATGTTGCATGTGTGACATCAGAAGCCAGACTGATGCATCTGAAAAGCCACCTTTGCTTTTTGTAGCCATATAAAAACAATAACATAATTTACATTAAAATGGCTCTTCAGAGTGACTTTTGTACATTGTCTGACAGCACTGATGGGACCTCACCACAGACCCAAACCTTTGTCCACTGAATTGATGTCTTCACTCATTCTTCAATCAGATTCTAATAAATTCATTTGCAAAAATAAACAAATTATTTAAAAAAAAAAATAATTGTACACAAAGAATTGAAAATGTTCTTTTGTGATCTCCGAGCAATAGTGATGTCTACAAATTTTGCTTTAGCACAAGAATTTGACACTCGGGTGTCAGGTCCTGACCATGCTGCATAGGTGTCATTGTTCAGGTATCCATGTAACTCAGCGTAGTGGCATACTGGCACTAACACATCAGTTTAAAGGCTTCTCCCATCTGTTTTGAGAAATGCTTTGGCTGCTTTGAAGTTGGATTAATGCAATTAATGCAATTGTCCAGGTAGTTAAAAAAAAAAGAAAAAAAAGAAAAAGAAACCCAACCCCTAAACCACAAACAATCTAGGCACATGATTTTTGAAGTGTTTACCTGCTTTGTTCATTACTAACAACACTAATGACATATAGGTGCCTCCTCCACATCTTTAACTTCCTGCAGTATAATATAACTTAGTGTACAAACAGTAAATTATAAAGCATTCTCAACAGCCCTGCTGTTGTCTTCTGTCCAGGTTAGCACAGGCATGTTAGAAAGAAAAAACCAGGGCCACTGCCAGGGCAAATCTCAGGTTTTAGGGAGGGTAGACCAAAATTTATTAATGTAGTTTGCAACATGTCTATCTGGAGTTGTTTAGAGATGGTGGAGACTTGGAAAATAGTGAAACTGAAGCAATACTCTGAGGCTGTCTGGGTCATAATGTAAAGTGTGTGGCTTAAGCCACATTATAGATCTCCAAGCTGCTAAGTGGAAGACTTCAACACTTTGTCCTAGGCCTTGTAAATCCTGGCAGTGGCCCCGACAGAAACGGTAAATATGTTATAATGAAAGCATACAAAATACAGAACAGAGGTCTGTGCAGCCTGTCATGCTGTTGTGCAGGTCTGAAATAGCATACCGATCCCAAGTATCTTTCCCAGTTTTGCAAATTAAGGCCACTTGTTCATTTTGGAACCTGAATATCAATAAAAGAAAAGAGATAATTCTGTCACATAGCTAAAACAGTTTATGGCCACATCTGTATTTGCTAGAATCTCTTCAAATATGTTATTTTATATTAATATCAATCCTGGCACTAAAAACGTTATATTCATCTATACACTGAAATTCATTTTTCTTGAGAATACAGTTAAAAGTAGGTATTATACTTTTCCCTGGTTGTTTCTTCTAGGTGTAGTACGGCTTGATTTTAGTACAGTTCTCTCATTCTTTAGTTCATGAAATATCACTTTTCCCTCTGCCGAGGGTTTGATCAGGGATGCCTTCTAGTTGCAGCTGTGCAGGCTGAAGACACATTTAGTGACACAACTCCATTTTTCTGCCTGAAGGTACTGCCTATAGTTATAAGTGGTTTAGAAAATTGGACCAGACAAATCTGAAGTAAAAACATACCCAACTAAAAAGATGGGTAAAGCATATCAGATAAAGGTGCATCTTTTCTCCATTTTTCAGGTCACATGGCAAATGTAGTTTCAAGAAATGGAAGTATTTCAACTGTGTGTAGTCAGACAAACAACTACAAATGCATGATTTCCGACAGCTTTGCAAATGAATTTTTTTATAAGATATGATGTTGCAACAAAGTGAGTTACCTGAACTTCCCATTTCTTATTCAATACAGCAGGTCAGCATGTACCAAAACTTTAGGTTGAAATCCTGACTCTGCTGTATATGCGTATGACTTCTCATGTAGACTTCAGTGGAGCTAGGCTTCCACTGTACAAAGCCTAGAGGCTTAAAACTTATGATTTACAGTGTGTGCTATGTCTTTACAGTGTGTTTCAAGGATAGGCAACCATCTTGCCAAGTAACACCTAGGATACTTCTCTCTTAATTCTGTATTTCCAAGAACGTGAATATGAAACAAAAATGCTCGCAGCTCCTTTTCTTTATACAACTTTGGCTGTACCTATTGCTTCCACACCTGAGTACATAATCTTCTTTGACATCACGATCTGCACAGCAGTTGGGACTCCAGTATTGTAAACAGTTTTGCATGTGTTTAAGGTCAAGTAGGTGAATGCTAAGGTCAAGTAAGTGAGCAATATTTTTTACTGTAAGAAAATTTTGAGTCAGGAATAAACAACAGGAACTTAGAAGCAATGAGAAAAACAACTGTGGTTTTCTGTTACCACCACTTTTCAGACTGCTTTCTGCAGACCTTTAAGACACACATAGACAGTAGACATATCCCTGGATGCCACAGATGGACTAAATTGGAGAGCAAGACACTTGACGCAAAAGCTTTTCTTTGTTTTCTGCATAATCAAGAGCCAATCTAGATTTTAAAAGTGTCTTAACAAATACTGGTGATAAGTCAAGCATATTTCATGAGTATTTGGTCGTTCTTTTAACTTCAGTAGCAGAGGCTTACAGTGTACCAGTGTGTGACAACTTTTGGCTTGGGCTAAACAAGTACACTCTTTGACTTCTCTAAAATTATTTCTACTTATAGTAGGTTTGAATTTGAGTCAAAACAATGTTGCTTTTTCCCACAGCACATAGGTAAATTCTAAATATGTGCTACATAAAGCCAGGTTTTTAATACAAATTTTCCTGCTTCAGTCCTGTTTAGATCCTTGACATTTAATAAGATAAGCCTATAACTGAAATGGAGGAAGTGATTAGCTGGATAACAGTATTTTTTAGGAAAAACATCTAAAAATTGAACAAAAAGCCCCCAAAGGACACATTTAGAGGAATAGAAACAATTCTAATTCTGAAAAGCTTGGCATCCCTTGTACATCCTTATCAGTGTTGTCAATTCATGCTTTTATTGCACGTCTCATTACGTGCTGGGTTCACGATTTGGGTTCTGAAGTCATGTGAAAATGTGAGAAATTTTTCTTCAATTTTTAAAAAAGTAAGTTTCTGATCTTCATAACTACAGAAGAGATTAATAGGACTCAGATGAACCATAGAAGTATCAGAAAGATTATTATATGTGGGTTTTTTTACATCTTGATTTGTATTCTTATCGCTGAGGGAAGTGAAATGTGAGCTTTGTGCTGCAGTCGTACTTGAAGACAGTTTTTATGAGCTTGCTCTTTTTTGTGGTTTTTGTTTTAATCTTGAGAGGATCAAAGAATTGGAGTGTTATAGCATTAATCTTGTATCCGACATTTAATGACGGCACCTCTGACCTTCCCAGCTTCAGCTACATTTAGTTCTTGTTATTTTTCCCTTATCTGTCCTTCTCTTACTCTCAGGGAGGGACACACAGTCAGAGCAATACTGATTAACCGGAAAATTCATGTCCAGGCAACTCTGGGAGACAATTTGTTGCCTCAGATAAGCTTGAGATGCTTCTATTGTTTCTATCATCTGCTTTCCAGACCAGGCAGAGCCTGCTGCTTCTCCCACCAGCCTACTGATCGCTTCATGTATATCTAGAATTAACTCTTGTTAAAACTGTACTTTTACTTTTCCTTGAACTGAGCCATCATGGTCACTTTTTAAGGAGAATTTTAAACAATGTATGTGCCTTCTACCTATGAGAGCCATATTTCAAGAATTTAATACAGTTGTCTTGGATACACTGTAAATACAATGTACTAATTAAAAGTACTTAGTACTTTTGTCATCAATGACCCATGTGAAGAAAGACATCTGAATGAGAATACTGCAGCCAAATGGAAGTTCAATGCAAATGAGCTATTGCAATTAGAAAAAGAAAAAAGTGTGCTAAATAGCTAATTGGTTTAAATAGATGTTTGCCTGGAAAGAGTGAATAGTGTATTCATGTGCAAGGATGCAGAATTACTGGAATTTCTAAGTATGAATACACATGAATATTTTATGACACTCATATGCACATGACATCAATATGCATGCTGTCCAGCACTTCTTACTGGAATAAGGATGTTAGGCAATGCTGGATTTTGTTTTATGGAACTGAAACACAGGGGGATTTAACATTTTTATGGGAATTCTAATTATGATGTCTGAACAAGCTGGTTCAAGGTGGAGCTCAAATTAAAACTTAATTGCATCAGGTATCCTAAACAGTAGGCCAGGAGAAAGGCCCACGTCCAAGCAACAAGCAATATGTAAGAAAAATGCTTTTTACCCAAATACTGTTTTTTCAGGGCCATAAACACAACCTCCTGTTGGAGCCCAGTTCTGCCACTAACTTGTGATGCTCTCAACACTGAGGACAATTTGGCACGCTGCAGTCTGGAGTGAAGCTCTTTACACATGCTGAAGTACACCTCTCTGGAATAACACGGTCCCATCACTAAAGTAACACACACTATACTAGCAACCTGAACTTCCCCAAACTGATAAAACTAGGATTGGCATTTTGAACTTACTTTTTGAATTTATTTATTATCCCACTTTCATTTTTCTTCATGTCATGCACCATCTTTTGAAGCTTCCTGTAAGACAGGAAAGAAAGCCAGCATTTAAATTACAATGTGGTTGAACACCCTTTTATATAAATTAAAAAAGAAATACAGGAGATGCATTTCCAGTAATATTTCACACATCAAAAATGCTCATTATATTTTCAGTAAGTAGTTTAGTTGCTGAATCACTTCTGTATGAGGTTTTCCTCTTTGTTTCATTTTTAACAGAGCTCTGACATGATTTGCGTTATCCTTTTCCTTAATACAATTATGCACAGTTAAACAATCCATTTGAGAGCAGGGGCATCCAGAAAGAACATAATTGCCTAAATTAGGTTTAGAATAGTTTAAGTTTAGAATGTTTCAATGTTAACAGTTCGTTCAGAACTGAATTTACAACACTCCACAGATACAACGCGAATGCCCTCTGATTTCTGACCTTACACAAGTCACTTTGTCCGTAGACAGTCTACCTCATTCCGGCAATATTTGCAATTATAACAGGAGGGGGAAAATGATACAGTCCTGAGTCCAGGACATCTGAGAAACCATTAGAGTATCTGTGACTGAGCTGCAAAAACTCATGATCTCAGGACTCCAGTTACATGGACTGGTATCTGGAATCATAGGTAGTTTTTATTCAATCAGGTGCCCTGTCCTCATTAAAATTTTACTTGTAATCAAGGCAATTTACATTGACTATCTCATTTTTCACTCAGCAAGTAAAATTTAGAATCCTACCTCCCTTCTCATTTAAAAACCTACATCACTAAAATGAAGTCAATGTCAGGAACACAGATACAACTTTCCGCAAAAAAATGGTTTTATAGTGACATCTGTTGCAAGTCTGGTCATACTAGAAACTTCTGTATCATGCATATATATTCTTAGTTTCCTCACACAGTGTACATTCTTCCTGTTCACCTAAACTAAGTATCTTTTACTGGAACTGAGCTGAAGATTTTATCACAGTCAATAAGGGAAAACAATGATTTCTTTCAAAAAGGGCATAATGGCAGTGGGTTGGAACTAGATGATCTTTAAGGTCCCTTCCAACCCAAAGCCTTCTATGATTCTTCATTATAAACTGCCATTCCTCATCTCTGATGCACGATCAGACTACCAAAAGACTCTTGGAAGTTTTGCTTACAAATAGAAGCAGAAACATCAGAGTATTCTTTCCCTTTTTTAAAGCTTTCTTTAAACAAAAAACTTTATTAATCATAAGGGTGAGTATCACATAGAGCTCTGCAAAAAGAATCTATCGTGCAGCTTAGTACTTAACAGCTGTCTCTTAAAAATAAAAAACCCCAATTTTTCAAAGGAAATTTGAATTAGATGAGAATTAACTAAACAAAACCAGGAAATAACTGCACTAACATTATGTGATTATTTGTTTGCATCACAGGGTTCAGGCTGAGTGGACATGCAGCCACTCAAGGCATCAGGTAGGGGTCAAGTATTAGGCTTATGCTGAAAAGGACCTTCCTACCTCTGCTGCTGATTTTAGAGCAATTGTACTAGTTAGTGGCAATTCCACTTTATGAGACTTCCTTAAAAAAACCACAGTTAAATAACTGAGTACTTTTAAGGTTTTTGAAATGCTGAAATAAATAACAAAGCTTAATTTTAGTCTTAATGTTTATTAACTGAACAGAAAAATGTGATCTTTTCATTATGTCAGCTGGAATTGAAGGACATTTCACATTTTCAGCAGTCCTGTGCTATAACAACATGTAATATACTGCTTTTAAGTATCAGACCTATCATGTAGCACGTCAGAGTATTCCTAGAGCCTAAATCTTTGCCTAATTTTACTTAAAGCCAATTCAAGCTATTCTTTTTATGTTCTCAATGCAGGAAAACAAAAACAAAAAAATGCCAAACCAAAACTGACAAAGAGTTCACAAGCACATCTTTAGCTTTTGCTCAGAACTCATTAATTTACAGCAAAAGGATACAGTGCTGATACACCAAAATACTTACAGGTGTGAGAAACAGGTGCACAGCAAAATGTGTTTAGATTTCCTGAAACAAAGCATTACATCTATTGGAATAGCTTGGATTATTATCTAAACTAACCAGATAGATTAAGTCTACAAATCTGGTGTGAAGATCTCAGAACTTCTGCTTTTCTGTGTTTTTTTGGTTTTTTGGTTTTTTTTTCCCCCCCGAATAGATTCAGCTTATGGTTATGCTTGAAACACCACAAATAGTTTACGTTTCTGTCTTGTGCCTCAGCTGGCACCTAACAGTGTCTATAAATGAAAAGTAATGAGGAATGAAAAGAATAAGAGGAGATTTAAATGGTTTAGTTACAGTTTGGGGAGAGCAGTTGTCTGCAAGTGTTTGTGTCCTTTTCAAAGAGGCTTGCCAGCCTTTAATTAGAAATGCATGTAAGCATCAGTTAATTTTCTTCCTGTACATAGTGTTTGTTAGAGAGAAGCCCCAAATGCACAAGCAAAAATATATCTTTACAATAGCAAAATTATAGCTTTGTTTTGAAAAAAGGTATTTAATTTTTCACAACTGATTTGATTTTATATTGTCACTTTGGTCTCTAAAAAAATCCACACACACATATACATAGATAACACCCACTCCAACATTTATAACTACAAGAACACAGAATCGTTTTCTTTTCATTTGATCATATTTAGGTGAATTGATTAGACTATCATGGGTGTTCCATGTGCACTAAATAAGGCTATATTTTAAATGAGCATTTTAATATATATTTCTTATTTTTTTAAATGACATTTACATTAGATAATCATGTGCCACTCCTGGTGCAATTAGATATTTTTCCTGTGCAAAGGGACTGAAATAAAACACTTCCATTTTTGCATAATCAAATTCCCTACAACTCTCTGCCTCTTTTATTCCTCATTCTTTTTTTTCTGGAGCCGTTTCATTGTCTAATTACAAATTATGACAAATATAAGGAGTATCTAATACTTGTGTGGTTTTTTTCCATTTTTAAAGTTACACAGCTCTCACAGGAATTGCTAGAATACTCAGTTTGTTGCCTCTGGACAACTTAACTTGTATCAAGCCTGTGACAGTAAGTAAATAACCAGGGCACTGTATAATGCTAAATGTAATGAGTCATCAAGCATGGATGATCTCCAGTTCAAGTGGGATCCCCTTTAACCAGTGAAGTTGAACACGCAGCAAAAACCAGTCTGTCCAGTTCACTAGAAGCTGAGATTTCTTGAGATGCCAGCAGATATAATAGGGTACATCTGACAAGTTTTACAGACAGCTGTCTGACTTGTTATTTTAGAGACAGTAGAAAATATAGGAGGCAGATGGCAAAGTCTATAGCAAGAGGATTCTCCAAATCTTAAGGGTGGCAAAGCCAAGCCCAAAGGCTATTTCAGAGCAATGAGGAAAGGGAAGCACAGAAGGGCGTTTATAGACTTAACGTTTTGCCTGGATCTGCATATCTGACTAGCTCTCAGATACTTTTCTTTACCTAAGACACTACTCCAGGTAAAGAGGTTCATTGTGAGAGGAACATATCAGAGCAGCAGCCCTGAGATTCATAGAATCGTAGAATGGCCTAGGCTGG
>NW_009731356.1:0-230 GCF_000703405.1 Apaloderma vittatum | reverse complement strand
GTTTCCCCTGATCTCTGCAGCTGAATGTCACAGTTCCATTGCACCATCTCCCACCTTTTTTCCTTAGAGAACTGGCTGCACAGAGGCACAGGAGAGTTTTGTAAGGAAACAAAATTAAATCATATGTAAAGTTTAGTAAACAATAAAAGACATTCTGTCATTATATGCTTATTCCAAGCTGGTCCTAAGAAAGTTGCCCTTCTACAGGGGTTATTCTTATGAGAAATGTT
>NW_009731355.1:31757-36729 GCF_000703405.1 Apaloderma vittatum | reverse complement strand
TGCAGTCAATAATATAACCTGATACTGTAAAGACTCACTGCTTATAGGCACTTGATTAGGTTTTGGTTATTTTGGGCTTATTAGGATACAGCCTAGCAAACTATATCGATTATATTCACTAGACCACATTAGTAGTGTCATCCAGAAATGCAGCAATCTCTCTAAATGATATTCCATAACTTGTGCTTATCCCCAAGGTGTACTACTGGCTAAACTATGTGCATTGAAGAACAGCATAATGACATTCAGCTTTGGGGCCCCCAACAAAAGGACATGGATCTGTTGGAGTGAGTCCAGAGGAGGACCATGAAGATGATCAGGGGGCTGGAGCATCTCTTCTGTGAGGACAGGCAGAGAGAGTCGAAGGATTTTCAGCCTGGAGAAGAGAGAACTTCTGGGGAAACCTTATAGGAACTTTCCAGTACCCAAAGGGGGCCTACAAGACAGATGGAGAGGGACTTTTTACAAAGGTGTATAAGGCAAAAGGTAATGGCTTCCAATTGAAAGAAGGTAGATTTAGATTAGATGTGAGGAAGTTCTTCATTGTGATGTAAGACACTGGAACAGGTTGCTCAGAGAAATTGTGGAGGTGCTCTCCCTGGAAATGTTGAAGGCCAGGTTGGATGGGGCTTGGAGCAACCTGATTTAGAGGAAGGGGTCCCTGTCCATGGCAGAAGGGTTGGAACTAAATGATCTTTAAGGTCCCTTCCAACTCAAACCATTGTATGACTCTATGATTGCTTAGCCAGTCTGAAGAATTACCAGGGAGGTAATGGCATTACACCAAGGTGAATTTCTCCTCATTCAACTAAATGCATTTGACTGAAAAATTTATATAGGAAGGCAGGTAGAGCTTTTGGGACTAACAGGGTGAAGGGCATTAGATTTGATTCCTCCTTTGAATATCTGAAGTGTCTACAAAATAAAAATTCCTTCGAGGGGAAATGTATCCCAAAATGCATCCCAAATTTGCATAATAAACACACACACACTTATTTTAATTGGATAAAATTTCAAAAAAACCACAAGATCTCAGTTTTAAAGTTATTGCATTTTCACTCTTCAACAGATAATAAAAATCTTCGGTCAAATTCCAGGAGACTAAATCCTGATTTTCATGCTCCTTCATAGTCTTTTTCCATCTTCTCCTGGAAACTACAGGCAAGGAAGACAGAAAACACATGCATAGACTTTCTAGGAGTTTGTCTACAGACAAGCAAATAAAACCAATCAGGTTTTCAGGTAGCAACCTGCCAGTTACTATTTTTCCTCTGAAAGACAACTTTGTCCAGCACAACTATAGTTTTCCAATGCAAATATTCAGACTTGTTACAAGGGAACTTTTAATATTTAACTGGATATGGGCAGAAATATACCATCCTCAATAACCATGAAGATTTAAAATAAACCCAAACCAGAATAAACTCAAACCAAAAAAACCCTCCAAACAAACAAACAAAACCCACAAACCCCATGGATTAGAAAGAAGTTTGGTTTTGTGTTCTTCCCACTTTCTTGCAGTCACACTCTGCATATGGAATAGAATCACAGAATCATTAAGGTTGGAAAAGACCTCTAAGATCATCAAGTCCAATTGTCAACTCAACACCTTGATGACCACTAAACCATGTCCCAAAGTGCCATGTGTACACATTTTTTGAACACCTCTGGGAATGGTGACTCCACCACTGCCCTGGGCAGCCTGTTAAAATGTTTCACCACTCTTTCAGTAAAGAAATTTTTCCTAATATGCAAGCTAAACCTTCCCTGGCACAACCTGAGCCCATTTCCTCTTGTCCTATTGCTTGTTACTTGGGAGAAGAGATCGACCCCCCACCTCACTACAACCTCCTTTCAGGTTCTTGTAGAGAGTGATAAAGTCTCCCGTCAGCCTTCTCTTCTCCAGACTAAAGAGTCCCAGTTTCCTCAGCTGCTTCTCATACGACATGTCCTCCAGACCCATCATCAGCTTTAGTGACCTTCTCTGGACACAGTCCAGCACCTCAGTGTCTTTCTTGTGTGCAGTGCCCAAGAATATGGAAGGCACCATATCTTATTGCAAGTTCAAAATTGTCTTTATAGAGGTATCCAAGTAGAGATAAACAGAGGGAAAGGTTTTTTTTTAGGAAACCGCTTGTCTCCTATTTCCCTTGTTAATCTACAAATTCTCTCACTATTGCTTAAAACCAGCTAGCTATATATGTGGCTACCTAGTCCAATCCTCTTTTGGGCCATGTGAGTTTAGGAGGATGAAGCTTTTGCAGTATGGAACTTTAACTTTGGAATAGGTGGCAAGATTTTTCACAAAGTAGAGCAACAAAAAGCCTTGTTTGTGGAACGAGTTTCAGAGATGAAGGATCTGTTTTGTACAAACCACTAAATAATGGAGCAGAGGATCTTTTGTACGGAAATTAGAGATGGAAACAAAAGGTGATGTAGCAGGGAAACCTAAGATATTGTGCTTCATTTTCTCACTGTGTTGTTACAAATTTCCATTGCAGTAGGTGCAGTTGAAGTTGAAAAATAAGTCAGAAGGGAAGAAGAGACAATAAATGTCATTCATCTTGAGGAATTGCATCCCAAACTACAGGAATAAAAATGGAAATAACTAGAAGCTAGCACTTCAGTATGTTCACAATAGAAAGATGATTCTTTTATATGGAGTGTATGATAAAAATCAGCAATGCTTTAAACCATGATAAAAGAATCATGTTCTGTTCAGTATAACTAGTTTACCTACCGCAAATCTACATAAAGTAACATTTGATTGAATAAACATGGAAAATATTGAGATAGGAACAATTCTCTCTATGAAGAAGAAACTTGACAAGAATTGGAAAAGCATTTTCCAATCATTGCTGTCTAGGTAAAAAAGTTTGCCTTTTTTCAGACTTTTCCTTCTGATTGCAGTGAGAAATTCAGGTGACTTGCTAGGGTTGTGCTAGCCAGATTCCTGTTACCGTCAAAGTCTTATTTGAATGCTTGTTTTGAAAAGGATAGTAAAGGGGAGACAAACTCCAGAAAGACAGCAACCATGGTTACTAGTGAATCACATTTCATGATTCCCAAATTCACTTTGAGGATAAAACACTGCTGACTTGATGTACTTCAGCAGTCAGTGATGCCGGGTCAGAAATTTTAATTATTGTTACCACCTGAGATAAAGTCATCATGATGCCTTTAAAGGCTTTCTATAACCTAACTTCTATTAATCAGAGTGAACTTTGTAGAATAATAGATTAGCAGAGACAATCTGTAGTTACCTATTTTTATAGTCTCATCTGGTAATAAATTTACTTGATTATTTATTTACTGCTTAAGGTGTACATATATTGTCCTAAAAAGATTCTGTACGGCATTAGGCAGATAATATTTATATGGATTAGGAGTATTTTTCTTTTATGAAAAAATGTTGGATGAACTATATGGCAACTGGAACAGAGAATGGGTAGAATTCACCTTATCTAATTTCAAGTGTGATTAAAAGAGTGGTACATATAAGCTAATAATTTAGGTTATCTTTGTAGTCACTGGAAGGAGCACTAAGAAGCTGGTTCATTCCCTCTCAACAGAGACAGGATGCATTACATTCTGGAGGACTGATGTCTCGTTCTGTCTGTAATGAAAGCCTAAAAGTTCACGGAGATAAATCCCATCCTATCTGGATTATTTTGAATTATGTAATAAATCTCTTTTATTCCTTCCTCAAAACAGTCATTGAAATAACCTTACAGACTATGGTAAAAAGTTAACCTCAACATTTTAGTAACTTTCACAGTCCATGCATGAGCCCTTTTTCAAAGGATGTATATTCATTGCTTCAATGGGAATTGTGTCTGTTAAGCTTTGGGATGGCTGTAGGTGCTGGTGAAACCTGTCTGCTGATTATTCAGAGTCTTTTTGGCAACAATCACCCAGCCACAGCTTGTTAAACACAGCATGGCAGAGCATCCTTGCTGAATGACTTGCATGCAGCATGTGCAGAATATGTGCTAGAATATGCAGCCTTTGCAAGGTGAAAGCTGTTCAGAGCCAACTTCCTTGTCCTTGATGCAGAATTGATAATGTCATTCAGTGGCACCAGTTGGTGTTCTTGTATGGGACTACAGATTGCAAATGAACTCCTGCAATCTGTGAAAGAGTTCCTGCAAAAGCTCCCATTCTTCTCCCAGTTTGGACAAGGTATGATATTTTGTACCCCAAAAAGGCATGGGAGATCTATAGTATACATGTTCCTTCCAAAGAGAGCTGCTATTCATGAATTTTTTAGTGAATCTTATCTAGGTATTAAAACTGTGTCTAATTAAAAAATGCCCCTGCTCACTGCAGAGGAGTTGGACTAGATGACCTTTAAAGGTCCCTTCCAACCCAACGCATTCTATGATTCTATGATTCTACGATTCTGTGATTACACTCTAGCTAAAGCCTTAAAGAAGCAAAGGTAGTTATACCTTCTGCAGTGATTCTGACTTACTTTTTTGTGACCGTTACAGAGGTATGGGAGGCAAACCCAGTAACATGTCCTTTTTATAACATCATTTATGGAGGTCACTTTCCTCATGGTGATCTTGATTAAATGGTACTCAAAGAACTTGTATGTGGTGTCTATAAATTTGTAATATAGCCCCTCTCAATTATTTTTCTGTTGCTTAAATGTTAATTTGTGGAGGTCGAGGTATTGTTGGGCCTAGTTCAAAATTGGCTTTTGTGACCTGTCATTATGTTCTTGCTTGCTTTTGCTTGTTCTTGTTCTTGCTTGTTCTTGAATGCTTTTGTTAAGTCCTCAGGTGTATTTCCAAGCAACTTTACTGATGTCTCACTTCAAACTTTGAATCAGTTTTATGACTTTCTACACTTTCATGTAGTGCCAGTGACCAGGCACATTCCTCAGGCTATGCAAACATCTTGTTAACACCTGTTATTCTTCGGACTAGACTCATTTCATCAATAATACAGACAGATGGCTTGGTAT
>NW_009731355.1:27802-31726 GCF_000703405.1 Apaloderma vittatum | reverse complement strand
AGGAATCAGATTCTATCTTACCCTTTATCTAATGTTGCCTTGTTTGTTTTTTTGTTATTGTTGTTGTAGGGTTTTTTTAATAACAATCCATCTGATGTTTCCATGCACTGTGAACGGGGCCATGAGATTTGTTGGTTCTTTTTGAGCCACCAACTTTCTGCTTCAAGGAATAGTTTATATTTCCAAATGACTTCTCATCTACTCCTAATTTCTTTCCTCCTGTGGGTATTTGAGAAAAAAACAACAACACAAAAACAAAACCCACAACAAAACACCTAAGTATTTCTATTTAGTGATCCGGGCATGAAATTTCTGATAAAGATTCTAACCATTGGAACCATATGTGTAAACATTATATATTGTTCCCTATTCTTTATGCTCTGAAGTATAACTAGTAATAACTAGTAAAACCAGCTGCACACCTACTCTATAGCATTTTGAATAAATCTGCAGTGTCCTCTCAGTCCTTGCAGACATTAGGTATCCACATGACTTCATGTTATATAGCTGCATTGTATCTCTCATGTCTCAGACAAGTGCTTCAGTGCTCAGGTTAGACAGGTACTGACAGTTCCTTATTTGAGATGCTTCCAAAGAAGTTTGAAGACTCAAGGCGGAAATCATTTCTAAGCTGCTCTGAGATAATTCTTTATATATGACATTGTGAATGGGATATAATGATGGTGTCTTTCAGAATCACAATTTGACTGCAAATCTGGTAAGCACTCAGAAGCATATTCCACGCATTAATGCATCAAACCAACAGTAGATTAGCCTTAGGTGTTTTGAAGTTGCATGAGTTACATTTTTTGGGGTTTGCTTATTTGGCAGTGTGTTTATTGGCTTTTCTTCTTCTGTTTATTGCCAGGGATGGCATGCTTGTGCTTCAAACTCTCAGTAGAATTACATGTATTGTGAACATCCCAAAACTTTGCCAGCATTGTGCATGTAGGAGCAGAAAGCACCCAAGTACTTCGTTACTGAGTTGTTACTTTGGTAAGTCTTATAAAACTTAGCTGTAAAAAACCCCTGTAACTTTGGTGAAGATCCTGCAGTGGAAACATTGTTGGCTATAAAAGAAAACCGATAACCTACAGAGTAAGTCTATCTGATCCAGATTTTGACTCAGATGACAGTTTACTGTCTTTTCTCACAGACAAGTGAATGTTGAGTTTAATGGAGGAATAGCAATTACAAATATTATAGGCTTTAAGTGACTCAAGAATTTTGATTTCATTTATTTGCATATCATACTTTCTTATCTGGGTATGTGACTGTCTGGGTTAACCACTTTTTGGATTACTGGACTTGGAATTACATGACATAAGGGAATCCTTCACAGGCATAGTTGAGACCAATCATGTCACACACTTCGTGGTTCCATGTGTTTTAATTAATCCTAACTGTTAATCAACTGGTCCATATACAGTAATGAACATTTTTAGGGCAAATCTACTGAGCTGATCAGTATCTCTATAGTTACTGTTCCTTTGTCTTCATAAATGCTTGCAACTGCGTTTTCTGTTTGGAATTTTGTTAATGAACATGTTTTATCACTTTTATGTTAATATGACTTGACGTAAACATTACGTCAAGGTGATAGTTTATCCTTAAGGTATCCAATGTTTATGACTAGTAATCTTTAACAGTGTGGTACCAAGACACAGAATCTACTGGATCAAACACTTTTAAGTGGGGTGCTCCAAAATAACAAAGTCATCCTCCTCGCCATGGAATATTTACTGTCCTTAACTTTTCAGCAGTGCTAATATCCTTTCACCTGACCAGATGTTCACATATGTTCTGTCTGACTATGCAATTAGGAAACTGTCCATTCCTTAAGGCAAAAGTACTTTCCCATCTTTAGCACAGTCTGGCTTGAAGATAAATGTAGAAAACAGCTCTCCTATTGATAGGAATAAGCCAGACAGGTTCCTAGTATGTAGGATGTTAGTGGGCTAAGTGCTGCAAGACGTAGGATTCCACAGCATTATCTGTGCTTTACTGCTTTAATTTGTTAGTGCCATGATGTATAGAGCACTACACCTTTAATGGATTTTGCATCTTAGAGTCCATTCTTTTTTTTTTCCCCCCCCACAGAAGTTTCTGTTACTCAAGGGGTAATGATTCAGTATTCAGTTAATTTCCGTTGATACTCAGGATTTTAGCAAAGAAAAAACTTTGAGTTGCAAAAAAGAAGTAAAAAATACCTGAGAAACCAGTATTTCTAAGCAGTCCATCCAAGGGACACATAAAGTAGTTTATCTGGCTTTCTAGATAACTAAAGTAACTGGAAGTCATGCATAAAGCAGTACTTAACTCCCAATTTCCAGAGTGAATAAAAAGTATTCCTTGATAATTCCTTGAATTCCTTGATAGAGATGCTTTTCAAGAAATGGCATCTGAAAAGACAGTTCAGAAAACCAATGGCCATTTGTCTACAGAGGACCAAAGTATGTGGAGGGTCTTCTTCATTTTTTCTTTCCTTTTCTTTCTCTTTACCATTTTTGAAGAATGTCAGAGGGTAGATCTTAAAATAACCAGAAGATGGGATCAGTGCTTTACAACCTACCACATGCAGTTAAGCAGCATTTATAATGGACTGACTTGCTAGTTTAAAAATCCACTTGCTTGGAACACAGGGTTAAACATGTTTTTGCATTTTGCTTGTTTTGTGGAGGGAAGACTTAGTGTTTGAGTGACCATAGGGGTCTTGTCACTCTTCAATGAACTCACAACATACCTATTAATACTAATGAGAATCACTCACATGCACAAGAATTCGGGGGACTTCTCTATAAGTTCAAACAAAAAACTTCTCTGTCGTTCATTATTCTATTCCACTGCAGCAGTAGGCTTCTGCTCAGTAAATGCCCATCTCAGTGATAGTCTTAACATATTTGACAATTGGAGGGGGGGATTGATCAGAGCATAAACCTGAAAGTTAATAATTGTGTGTACATAGCAGATAGAATAAAAGAAGGATCGTTCATAGAAGACATTCATGTTGCTACTTCAGTTAAGCAGAAACTATTTTGAATAGTATATTGGGCATAAAGAGGGTGTGAAGATCCTTCAGAGAAAGAAATGATGTTTCTGAAAAGGGGAAAAGTTCTGTTAAAACCACTATTCTTCCAAGATAGCACAGATGCCTTCTTAGGATTGTTGGTCTTTCTTGACTGATGTCTAGGACATCTGCAATATTCCCAGCTTCATGTCCTGCATGAGATGGTACAAGTATTTTTGCAAGAAGTGCATAGGTGATAACTGAGTACATTGCAGAACTAGTCAGAATTATTAAAATTTTTTTGTTGAAAATTTTAAAAGGACAAAACAAAACCGTTGCTTCCAACAACTCTCTGACTTGTGGATAAAAAAGAAAACAATTTTTGAAGATGGAAATTATGTCTTCTTTCATTTTTTTACTGACCCCACTCAATGAAACAACTTTAATTTTCAGCCTCCACATCTACCAAGAATTATTGACTAAGGAGGAAAACACCAAATAAACTTGGAACACAGCTGGTTTTAGAAAACTATTTCCCCTGCCCCATAATTTTTACCCTTTTCCACTAAACTCAGAAAGTTTAGGAAAAAAAGTCCCTAAAACAGTTTTGTCAAAAAGAGAAAGCATGCTTCCAGCTGTATTGTCAGATGGACAGCCACCTCCTTTAAAGGGTTCAACAATTCTACTTTTTGTGGGGAAAGAAAAAAAAGAAAGACAGCAAGTGAAATGGGAGTTCCACTTCACTGTAGATTTGCTTCCTCAAATCCAGAGAGCAATAGCTCATGCATTCACTCAGTATAGAGAGGCATCTGCAATAATAATCTGACATTTCCTCCTGCCGGAAATGTCCAATTATAGACAATATTTTTCACTAAACTTGAAAACCGATAACATAATTTAGATATATCTAGGGAAAG
>NW_009731355.1:12104-27771 GCF_000703405.1 Apaloderma vittatum | reverse complement strand
AAGATGCACTTACCTGCTTAGCAGACTTTTTGGATTTTGCCTCCCCACAGTGTAGGCACACATTTTCTCTTTACCAGGACTTGGTATGCTTTAGAGTCCAGTGACTAGGCCGGGTAGACAGTCTTTTCAAGAACACACATGTGTCTATCTTCTTAAGGCCTGATGGATGTGACCAGCCTGTCTCTGCATCTCGTCCATGGCACAGAAGACACATTGTCTGTGGCTTATCATTTCACAGGACTGCCACCCAGTGTTGCTCCTGGTGACAATGGCAGACCTGTGCATGTAGGGCTGTGATTCTGAGAGGTTGTCTCTAGGTCCCCATGACTGATGTTTATGTCTGAATACACATTGTTGTTACTTGGTAGTACTTTATCAGTGCTTTGCATGATCACATATCATAAACACAAATTGTGAGACTAAGGAAAATGATATATTTGGCCTGGTTTAAGAGTTCCTTATTTTCACAGGGGACAGCTGAGAGGGAAGTTTGAAAATTTGGTCTATGAGTAATATTTCTGAATGATTGGTGGTCATAGAGCTACAGCAAATGACTTGTAGAAGGTATGGCCAGTTAGAAATGCCAGGAACAAAGTAATGGTACCTGTCTTGCCTATCCTTTCCTGAAAATCTCTGTGCATTGCTCAGAAATCAGGCTTTCCCCTTCATCATGCTGACAGCTACAACCTTCTTCCTTGTCACGTCAGTGAGGAGGGGAGACAGACTAGCTCCATCTTCCACCGCGTTACATACAAAAACTAGTGGAGGTAGGACTCAATGACTAGAAGTTAATATTGTCTTGTAAGCAAAAGTGGGCAGCAGTTTGTGCAGGTGGGCTGGGGTGTTTATGTAGTTTGGATTTTGTCTCTCCATATCCTGAGAAATTGCATTATAGGAGAGAGAGATCTGGGAGATCTAAGAGAGAGACCTCGTTAGATGACACCAAACCAAAAAATTCCTAGAGGGAAGTTCTTTATTTCCACACCACACTCTTCAGGAGAATGTAATGGGCTGTGGAGTAAGATGAGGGAGGGTATGGCAAGCTCACCTAAGAACTGCCAGAGCACAAACCTCCTTGGGGGAGGTTGAACTGCTGGCCTGCTGACTGCTTTGGAGGGATTTTTTTTCCATCTCCCTGTTGCAGCTGTGCCCTATTTAATAAGTAATTAATAATGATTCAGACAGTAAGAGACACACTGGATCTAGTGCATGGTGTACTCATCTGGGGTGAAGGACAGTGTCAATCTTTTCCTCTGTCTGATTCATTGCTGGGATTTCAGTGTGGGTTTTCTACATTCCTGGGTACTTACTGGTTTCTCTACATGAATAGCCTTGAGTAAATTGCCTGTTTTTTCCTTTTGTATACAATCTGGAAGTCTTATGCACCAAACAGGTATTCATGTTTATGAAGTATCTGGAGAAGGTGATGGTAAATATTATTACTGGACATCTAGTATATAACATGTATAAAACTAGAAACTTTCTTGTAGAGTGCCTTACCTTACAGATTCAAAGAGGATTTTTAGCTTCATTTGTATCTGCTTGTACATAACTTGAAAGAAACCATCACAAATAAAAAATGATTGTATCAAATTAAATCAGATGGTCCAACTGAATGGAAGGATATTTTCTCAAGAAAAAAGTTCTGATATAGTAGAAAATAATACACAAAATAAATAAACAAACACAAAGAACAGTTATCCAAAACCTCTAAACCAAAAATGAAAGGAGTTACATATAAATGTTTTATGGAAGAGTCCGGGTTTGTATGTTGTGCTGTTCCCTGGCAGAGTGCAATAGTGTCTTGCAAAATGCTTATGGAATGGGAATCTGAGCAGTTCCCCAAAACCCTGCTGCAAAACAGGATATCTTTATCTATACTGCATATATTGCTCATAAGGGACAGTGGTAATTCTCTACCCTTTTGCGATGTTTATGAACACTTTATTAATATTTTATTTGTGGCTAATGGATGTTCCACCAAATTTTCTTTACGTGTTAATAAGGATTTGCTAAATTTTTAATTCCAGTGGCTGCAAACTGATAAATTGTTTCTAATAAAACACTTCAATATATTTTTTTTTATTATTTTTCACAGGCTTCAAATACATTAAAGGAAAAGAACTCTGCAAAATTCCTGGATTTTTCCAGTAGAACATTTTCAAGTTTTTCTTCATTCTTTTAGAGGTAAAGCATTAGCTTTTGCCTATACAATTACTGTGAGAATTGTTTCACTGTCTTAGATCAGTGGACCATGTAGCCCAGAGATGCTGTTCAAGACAGACGCTCAAGCCTGGCCACTACTGGTGTGTGCACAAATACGTTCACTCTCACTGGCAAGGACTTCCTTTGGCTTCTGGAAGACATTTCAGCTTTCACACTTGCCACATTTATTCTCCTGATCTGCTTCTCACTGCTGTACCAGATGCTTCACTGGTAGCTGCACTCCCCATGTATTGGCAGAATTTATACTGTAAACACCGGAATTTGAAAAAAAGAAGGAAAGATCACACTGAATTTAGCAATCCAGTATAGAAAGCTTTGAAATGCTTTCTGGGAGTCTCAGTGCAATTCTGTAGGGAATATCTACAAGGAAATTTAGATGTGGGAAGTGGCCCACAGTCGATGCCTTTTTAGTCTAAAATACATATATATTCTGCTGATCTAAGAGCATTCACTTTGGGAGCAGGAACTTTCACATCTTTTGCAAGAACAAATCTAGGACAAAACATCTGCAGTATGCTGTGAAGGGCTGACAAGGAGGGAAAAACAGAGGATTATTTGCACAGGGTAGAGTTAGCTTTAATTCTTCTCATGCCTTGAGCTAGCCTAGATGTCAATGCTCTCTGTAAGACCAATACACCATCAAAAGATACAACTGTCCTTCCTAGTGAATTCTGTTTCAAAATAAATCTGTTCTAATGTATTACTGCTTGTGTATTTAGTATCACTTGAAAAACCTATGCTTTGTCCATACTAGAAAAGCTAAGCTTTTTCTCTTCATAGTGAATTTGAGTATCACTATGTACAATTGGTAATGATTGCTCACATATGGGGTCACACCAGAAAGTTTACACCAGCAATGGCATTAACCCTAGCTTAACAGCACCGATAGAAATCTATGGCTGATGCAAAAGTCTATCTGAGAACGAAATTATATTCAGGAATTTCATCATGATTACTTGTACCTGCTCACCTTTCTACTCCTTCTCTCTCCATTTCCAGTGTTACATGCTTCAAACACAGCTGGGCTGAAGATAACCTGAAATGAAAATCATACAATTCATCCATCTTTGTAATTTGCGATAGACTTGTTCTCTCCATGGCAAAGCCTCCTTCAATGCTCTTGTACAGAATATAGCAGTCCTGAAGAGATTTGTAAAATACTTGCTTTGGTAAGACTTTTGATGCCTGAAGGGCATAGGTTATGTGTTTAGGATAACAGAGAGCCAAGGATCTTCTGTGTTGTCTTCTCAGTGGAGATAGAATTGTTGAAAGGAGTATTTGTCCTCTAATGGACTTCATTTAAAGCCATACTACTAATTCAGGAAGTAGAAAGGTCCGATAACATGTGGGGTAATCTTTTCCTCCAGAAATTTTAGACCTATGCTAACAGCAGCTTTTCAAGAATAACTCAGCTTTGAGTACTAATTAATCAGAGCTCAGAGATAAATCCACTTATAGCGTCCCTTCCTTCTTAAATTTTTATCTGAGCACAAAAATGCAGTGTACAAGACTGCTAAAAAATTTAAACTTGACAGAATGCTAGGAACAAGAATCAACAAGTATTTTTGTACTACTTTCAGCTCATAGCTCCTACAATAACCACAACCGAAAAACTCGATCCAAATAAAGGCATTTACTTGGACACAGTAAATGCTAGCTGTCCATACAATCTGTGTGATTGACAAAGGTACCTCAAATGCATATGAATATGCACAAATCTGTGTATACACATCTAATGGGTGTTCTTTTCTCTCCTGGAAAAAAGCTTTCTCAGCACACTGAGTTCTCTGTGTCAAAGTGAATTTTCAAGTACTACACAGACCTTATCAAATAGTGTTGTTTGATCCTGTCCATTCTGAAATCTTTAACATCTACCACCAAAGTCATCTTTCTTCCCTCTTTTGTGCAGCCTTCATCTCTTTCCACCATTGTAATGAACTCCTCTGAATGTGCTTCATCACCTCAGTATCAATAAAAAATGCACAACCCACGTGCAAAGAAGAGTGGTGAAGCTGCTGAAGAATGCAGAGAACAAGTCTCATGAGGTGAGGCTGGGTTGTTTAGCCTGGAGAAAAGGAGGCTAAGGGGAGACCTTATATCGCTCTCTACAACTGTCATAAAGGAGGTTGTAGTGAGCTGGGGTGTCGGTCTCTTTTCCCAAGTAACAAGTGATAGGATGAGAGGAAATGGCCTCAAGTTATGCCAGGACATCATTAGACAGGATAATGGGAAAGTTTTCTTCACTGAAAGTGTTGTCAAGCACTAGAACCAGCTGCCCAGGGAAGTGGTTAAGCTGCCATTCCTGGAGGTACTTAAAAAGATGTGTAGATGGGGAACTTAGGGACATAGTTTAGTGGTGGACTTGGGAGAATTAGGTTGGACTCAATGATATTAAAGGTCTTTTCCAACTTACATTATTCTATGATTCTTTTAAAAACAGACACTTAATTTTGTTGTTTTGCTTAAGGGATAAATCTGAACTACAGTAGATTCAATACCTCACCTAATTTCAGATTCCAATGTACCTTAGAAGTACCAGCATCAAAGAAACATGTGTGTGTATCTGTGTTTATGTCTGACTGTGTGTGATATTAGTGGCTAAAATGATGGCAAGAAACAACAGAGACAAAAAATGACAAAAAGATGATTTTTTTTTGACTTTCCAAGGAAGTTCTTGCAAACCAGGATCTGAATAAAACTGTGGAAGAACAGCTCTGGAGTAAAGTTTTAATATGAGATTCTCCAAAGCCACTAAATTTTTTTGCAAAATGGGAAGAGAAGAGGATATCTGACCCAGAGAGTGTCATGAACATGAAAAGATTACATCTAGCTACCTTTGCCCTCTATCTCTGTGTTTCTTCTCTTACAGGCAGGAAGGAAGAAACATTAATTTCTCTCCTGCAGCAACCTGTAATTATGTATCCTTACTTCTGCTCTTGAGCTTGGGAATCTTGAGTAGCTAGTAAGTTTGCAGCAGAGATTTTCTGGAGTCATGTTAATGGAACTATTACTGGACGTAACTGGGAGAGTTCAATTTTCGCGAGAAGAATGGGGCATTTTTGTGCAATACCTTCATCAGCTCCTCCTGCTCTATGACATCTTTCCACAGAAGCTGTAGTGAGTAATTTCTAAAACTACTATTGATGAACACATACTCTGCACATAACT
Organism: Apaloderma vittatum; assembly: GCF_000703405.1. Lineage (NCBI taxonomy): Eukaryota > Metazoa > Chordata > Aves > Trogoniformes > Trogonidae > Apaloderma > Apaloderma vittatum. Next base: position 22,377 of record NW_009731355.1, on the reverse strand, counting down.
GAAAAGTGCAGGACATCCTTTTGCAGGATGAATGTCCCTTACATTTGGGGAAGAACTAGGCTATATATGATACCTCTAGCTGCTGTTGCTCATGATCTCTACCATGGTCATGCATGCCACTATAAAGGCCAAAAGATTCAAGTACTCTGAGTGCATAAGCTCAGCTTCATGAAAGGATAGTTGCTGGTCACTGCCAGAGAGTAAAAGCATGTGATTAATAATCACAGGTCAAATGAAAAGTATTGTGTTTATGGAATAATGATACCAAGAGCATGCACTGCTAGTTACTGTGGTCCTACAATTATGACAAGAGTACATAACTCAAATGTTAACAGGAATGTTACTCAAAATAACCTCTGCAGACTTCCATTTTCTCTATTTTTTTAGCTGTGTGATCTGCTGATATTTCAATTACTTGGTGAATCATGGGAGAAAAATGGAAACATTTTCCCATGAAGACATTTTTTTTAACATCCTACTAGTTTATACTAGCTGCTTCTCCATGTGCTTAATCTGATTATTCATTTGTTTCATCTGGGCTTCTTCCTCTATTCCTGTTTCCTTCTTAGCCTCAGGAAAAGTACATTGTAGTCCTGACTCCCTTCTTGTCACTTTTGTAATATTAATGTTTGCATCACCAGAAAAAAAAGTCAATGTTTTTCTTGTCTTTCTTGTCTTTCTTCTCTGCAGGAAATAAAAAGTCTTATTTCTTTTTCTTTTGTCCCTTGTATCTCTAAACATGGCATGTTTCAATACCATGTTTTTTCTTCTAGAAATGGATATATTTGAAATTCAACTGGAAAATCTGTCAGAGCCTAACATTTTAAAACCTATAACTCAAAAGTGTAAAATTCAAGGTCCTTTCTTAAGAATACTGACTTGTATCTTAATACATATTGTGACACATTAATGGCTTATATTGTACTTGTCAAGTAACTGTCGGAATTTCTTTTAGGGAATTCTTAATTTCATTATATATATTTGTAAGTTCTTCTATATTTATATTAAAAAACTATATGAAGTTAAATCAATGAGATCTTGAATTTGTAGCAGCAACAGCTGAGAGCCAAATTTTGTGGTCTAGACTCTTTCCATTATGGATCTATTTTCCTTGATTTTGAGCTAACAAAAGGAACCTTGGAATTTGAAAAAAATAAAGGAAAAGTGAAAGGAAGTTCTAACTTAAAATAAAAATAGTGTTCTCTGTAATAGGCTTTTCTGTTGTAGTTCTGGAATTGCTCTTCCACAGGACTGGAAATTTCAAGTGATTCTCCCCTTCAGGCAAACACAACCCAAATTCTCAAAAAAGGCTTCAATTGGCATCCACATAAGGATTTGGCCCAATATAAAAGCTGAATTGTCAGCTAGCACATAGCAAAATCAGCCAACTTCTGCACCACTCCTCTCTGTCCTTTATCTCAAAGATAGTATGTAGTAAATATGATCAGATTGTGGTGATGCTGTATGGTCTGATCAGGATGCTGTTTGTCCACCTTGTGAAGACTAGTCTACAAATTTCTGCTAAACTCTGAAAACACACCACAGGCCTTAAATCTAAGGAGAACTAGAGTTGTATTCTCTCTCCCCTTCGACACACTCAGGCTATGAAAGGACAGTTGACAATCTAGTTTCACCATAGTTAATTGCTTCTCTCTGCAGGGAAAGTCGAGCAAGTTTCTGTAGCTGTAAGTCAGAGTTGACACCAGCCATCTGGCTCCTCAGTCCTTTCCTGTTCATGCATCTTGCTCAATAGCACATGCCTTCCATCAATTGTTCCAAGGCCATTTCTATTTTTCATTATCCCTTGCCTTTAAGCAGATGGTTTGAAACAAATCTATTCAATAATATATATATACATTTTCAGGCAAGCAACGTCTGTGTGAATGACTGGAACTACCAAAGGGAACCTCCTTCTGAGGGAGGGATTAATATTTCTGTTCCTTTGGATTCAACAGGTTTTTCTTGATCTCTTTGGCTCCCTTGTGGCTGTACTATATCTCCCTGCCAGAAGTCTCTACTTGTGTAGTAGTCTGAATTCTGCTCTCCTCTTCAAATGTTATAAGAAATAAACTAATTAATTTCCCAGTACCTGAACTTGCTTAATTTTGATAATAACCTCAATCACTCTTCTTAAAGCTTCAATTTCGCTTTCCAAATAATCATATATGTATATTGTTATTTTCAGAGAGTAGACAACAGAAAAGTATTTTCACTTGCCTTTTTCCTTTCCTGCTACAGTTATCACTGTTTTTACTTGCCTTATGAATAACTAGTGCTTTTGCCACAATGTTCCTTCATAAACCAAAATGTGGATCAACTGGAAACAGGACATAGTCAAACTGAAGGTTACAAATTTCTTGATGCGGTAGCAGATGGTTAATTAGGCAATATCACTGCAGGAGTGAATTATGTGCCACTGGTATTAGCACCTGTAGCTTTGTACCTCAACTTTAAATAAGAAATTACAAGCAGCATAACTTTACACTTATCTTCTAACTGTAGACACAGGATAGGCATTTGCATATGCAGATTCTGCTTTGAACCTGCTTTTCAATACTCAGGTAAAAAAATTCAAGTGCAAATTTTTCCAGTGTAGGTGTGAATTTTGGTTTTGTTTCTTTGGTTTTTTTTATAGAAGTTAGACTAACTGATAATTATATTGGGGGAAGGGAGCAGGAAGATCGTTGTGAGTGTATCTGCTATGTTAGTCAATGATCCAAAGACAACTGAGCTTGTGCTCCGTGTACTCATCCTGGCTCTGAAAGTGGAATACTCATATTGACATGTCTCTGCACCTGAGTAGAAACATGATCTTACTAACACATGACAGTGGCTCACAGTGGAAGGTTGGTGTAGCTCAGTAACCTGTTTTCATCCTGGAGGTGTTTAAGGAGAGGCTGGATGTGGCACTCAGTGCCATGGTCTGGCCGATGTGATGGTGTTGAGTCATAGGCTGAACTTGATGATCTCAGAGTTCTTTTCCAAACTCAACAATTCTATGATGCTGCTGGTCAGCAACAGATATTTACATAAAAACATGGAAAGAAAAAAAAGGAGAGATTCTTGTTAGAGTCTGGTGAAAAGCTACACTACTTCTGCTGTTTAATACATGCTCTACCCATAGCACTGCACCGTCCTGTGTTATATGAATATGGTTATTATAACTATTTCTGCTTACTACTTATTTGTTATTTCTCTGTCTTCCAAATTTTGCTTGTATTGTATTTAGCACAATAGGGACATGTTTGATCTGATGAAAATATAATTGACTTTTGAAAGAGCTCTGCACGCTCTTTATTCAACTAGGTGGGCTGTTCAGTCTTTCTCCACTGTTGCTAGTCCAGCTGGGATCCAGGAATACACATAGGGTCCTTTCCACCAGAGAAGAGATAAAAAAATTTCCTGCTTTAGGAATTCAATTTATAGGTGCAGAAAAGTAATTTAAACTGTCCCTATTTTCATTGTGGAGGACGAGTTGTTAATGCAAACACAAATAAGTCAGTTTTGTTCTTCTTATTAAAAATCCCGTTCTTTAGGATATATCTGGGTGAAGCAGAAGGTAAGAGCTTTCCAGGAGGTCGTAAATCAAAACTCAGGCTACATCAAACTTGCACACAGAGAATCATAGAATGGTTTGGGTTGGAAGGGACCTAGACTATCTAGTTCCAACAAGGGATACTTTCCACTAGATCAGGTTGCACAAAGCCCTGTAAAACCTGACCTTGAACACTTCCAGTGATGAGACATCCACAGCTTCTCTGGGCAACCTGTTCTAGTGAAGAATTTTTTTCTTAAGTCCAATCTAAATCTACCCTCTTTCAGTTTAAAACTGCTGCCTCTTGTCATGTCACTACAGATCCTGTTAAAAAGTCTCCGTCTTCCTTATAAGTCCCTTTTATGTATTGAAAGGCAGCAATATGGTCTCCCTGGAGCCTTCTCCAAGCTTCCTAATTTTTTGTTGTGAACATTATTTTGACACAGTTAGGGATTTATTATAGATAGGATGGAGCGGGGGTGACGGCATTTTGGCACTGACGCTGTGAGGATGAAGGGCCCTGTGCAGCCAGAGGCTCTGTATGTGACCTTGTATGTAGGTGGATCTCATGACCCAGGCTTATTACGTGTACATGGAGCAAGTATTATGTCTCAGGATGCACCTGGCATCAAACTAACAGTGTTAGCCATAGCATATACCAAAGGCTTGAACGCTAGAAGAGGATGCCCTGTAATGGTAGTGCCAAAGCATAGCACTGTAGGAGTCACTGGGGGAATTTTTTTGTTTAAATTTATTGAGAGAGTCTTATTACATTCAGAAACTGGTACTTACAAAAACTTAGGACTGAAAAAATCCAGAGTGTTTTGAGAAAAATATCAAAGGCTCCCTGTATGGTCTTTGACATACAGAATGTATAGTCTGCAGTAGGCTTGCCCTGATGGTGTTGTACCTGTTTGTCTCGGCTGTACCTGTTTCTCTCTTACAAGAGTGTCCAGCATGGGGACAAGGGAAAATGGATTTAAATTGAAGGAGAATAGATTTAGATTGGATCTTAAAAAGAAATTTTTCAGAACGAGGGTGGCAAGACTCTGGAATAGATTGCCCAGAGAGATCATGCATAACCCCTCCTGGAGGCGTTCAAGGCCAGGTTGGATGAGGCCTTGAGCAACCTGATCTAGTTAAGGACAACCCTGTCCATGGCAGGGGGGGTTGGATTAGATGATCTCTAAGGTCCGTTCCAACCTAAGACATTCTATGATTCTATGAAACTGACCAAACAGGTATAGCTACCAAGACCTATTCTCAGGGGAATCTGAACAATATGTATAAATGCCTGACTGGGGGTGGAGGGGAGACTGAAAAAAGATGAAGGCAGACTCTTCTCAGAGGTATCCAGTGACAGGACAGGAGGCAATGTGCACAAAATGAAATATAGAAAATTATGTGTAATCAAAAGAAAAAAACTTTTTTACCCCAAGGTTGATCAGACATGGGAATTGGCTGCATAAAAAAAAGAGATTGTGGACTCTCCATCTTTAGAGATATTCAAAACCTGATTGAATGCAGTCTGGTGGAACCTGCTTTAGCTGATAGTGCTTTATATAGGGGAGGCTGAGCATGTGTTCTCCAGAGATCCCTTCCCACCTCAGTTATCCTTTGATTCTGAAAAGTGTTTTAGGTATTGTTTTTTGCAAACATAGGTGTTAGGACCATCTTAATTCTCTCTGTTTTTCATATATATCTTTCTGTGTTTATTAGATTTTTGTGGTCATCCAGGTATGTTAGATGGTTATATTTATTCTGGTGAATTTTCCAATCCTTTGTACCCACAAGTTCATTTTGATGGTCTGTTGTTGTGATTATGATTCAGTCTTTTGAGGCCCTGGAGTACATGACACGAAACTAGTGCTTTTAGTTGCTTGTTTCACCACAAGGACATTGCTAAGCAGGAACAAATATCTTGTGTTTGGTAAACCAGAAATTGTTAAAAGGCTGTATTTGGTGGCCATGCCTTGAGCTATCTCTCTCACTAATACAGATTGAAAGTGAGGAATGGTATATACATCCAAGCATAAGGAGGGATCTCTCTATGAATAATGACATTTCTCTCTTCCATGACTCAGCATGCACTGCCCTCATGCTCAGCAGGACCAAGTACCAGCTTCCACAATCTCAAATACAATTCCAGGTGTGCTACCTAAGATAATTTCCCTCCAGCTGACAGCCTTTAGGACATAGAATAACATCAATACATGAAAGAGCTGAAATTTTTTCATCTTCACATCCCAAGGCATTTGAATCAGTTAGGGTGAATTTAGCCGGGTGACCTGAATGATATGTCTGTTTATCAGAGTTGGTTTCCAGCAGGCTGTCAGCCTCAGCTGGTGCTACAGGAACAGTTTGTAAATGGAGTTTGCTTGCTTTCTGTGAGATCAAGTTGAGAGGCTGCCACATTGACTGGAAGCCAGCACAATTGAAAGGTCTTAAGCACATCTGCAAGGGAAGGTACTAGTTAATACCAGGATGGAACTGCAGTGTGTGGGATTTTTGAGTCCTTGAATAACCACATTTTCCACTCCTCTGCTTTGCTCTATTTAAGGAATTGACTGGACTCAGCGTAATTTTGCAAGTGCTGTTAAAGGTGCCTTTTATCTGACATTGCTTTTACTGTGGGAGGGAAGGTAAACTGAGGTCATTGAGCCATTTGATCTACATGACAGTGACTACTGCGGTAGAAGACTCAACAGTCTGTGAAACAGGGGCATACATCCAAATTATTTTTCTAGGTCTAGGAAGTATTTAACATCTCTTTCCTGACTTGCATTCCTATGGGTCTTCCTGTTTGAAGTGCCTTGTACTCATAGTTTCATCATAAATTATACATAAGCCTTCTAACGACTGGAAGCTTGAATTGTTAGCTCACAGTTTTCCCATTAGAGAACTTAATCCATAACATCAGATTGACAGTAAAGGAAAATAATTTGTTGGATGTGTTAAATGCAGATCAAAAGCCCATTGTGATCAAGTGAAAAATTTCTATTGATTTCCGTACAATTTAGATCACACCCTTTAAACTGTAGCACAATAATCTAAACATTAAGGATGCCTTCAGTCATTTATCTAGTAGAATTAAAAGAAAACAAAACATATAGTTTTATTATAAGTCACACCTAAAAAGATAAACTTATTTGCTCATGATCTTGAAAGAACTGATCTGCATTTGCTCAAGATTTTGTATGTAAGAGACAAAATACTTGCTCATACTTGTGGACAGGAATTGCCAACCTGATATTGCTGATAAAAAATTATGACCTTGAAAATGATTGCATGTATACTGCATGGTATACAACCTCCTCCAAATCATTTTGGTGGGCCTAGCAGGGTAAACAAAGTAAGTAAAATAGTCTTAATTCTTGTTAAGATTCACATCTTACAACACATAAGGCAAAAGAGAAGTAAGGTGGAATCTTACTAGACCATACTACAACCTGCTAAATACTTCAGCGCATTCTGCATGTGAATCTGGCACATAAACAATGAAGAAAGAAAGGAAAAGACAGGGAGCTAAAGCTAGGTACATTCTAAAGGTCTCAAACAAATGTGAACTCACTGTGAAGTGTAAGAGCTATAAAATTCAGTTGCGATAAACAGGAACGTGGGCAGATCTAAGGAAACTAATTGCAAAATCTTCATCATAGCCAGCCAGATTAGTAGGGGCAAAGATTTCTGTGAATTGCACAAGGTTGATTTCCAATGAAATTAGCAGCAATTGCATTTTTATATATAGTTTGGGGGTGATCACGTTTATTCACAAAACCAAGTAAAACCTATGGAAAAAGTAGGTAAAAAAAGCCTGGGGAAATATTTTATTAAATAATTAAAACTTTTTAATTTTTTGATTTTTTCTTTATTTCTAAAATATTTTGACACTCTTGAAATGGATTTTTTTAGACTTTTAATTTTAAATTATTCTTCATTAAAACATATCAATGTATAAATCAAAAAAATCTAGATAATTCACTAACTAACCAACCAACCCATAAGTATAAAAAATACTAGCCAGGGCGGAGAGGAACAAATTAAACTTAATGTCCAAAAGATATTTTTTCAGCTTTGCCAAGAAATGCCTTATGTTTTTGCTTATTTCTTTCAAAAGAACCTACACTAAAGTAAAAGCAGTTTTGGGTTAACTGCTGACTGACATGAAGTATTCAGGTATATATGAAAGTTCTCTGAAGAAGACCTCCTGAGACTGCCAATAATTTCCCTTGCACCTTCTTTCTCTATCAATCAGATATTATCAAGTATAAAAGCTCTGCAAAGAAAATACTCTGAGCCTAATGCAAAGTCCTTTGAAATCAGTGGCAGTCTTTTCATTGACTTCAAAGGGCTTTGTATCAGGCCCTGTTACAACAGTTTAAATAATGCAGTGTGAGCACAGAGACTTGAGACTTGGCACATGGATGTTATGAAATCAGGAGTATGGAGCGATTCTACATAAGATTGGCTGTAGTAACAATGGTCTGGAAGAAAAAACCTTGGACCCAATTAATTTAAATAACTAAATTATTTAACTTGTTAACCTCAGAGTTAATATTCTTGATTGGGTTTTTAACCTTATTGGTCCCAGTTTAGTAGGAAAAGAAAAGATTTTATTTTTGAATAACTATAGTTTCCATACTAATGCTAATATTCTTAAGAAAAAATAGATTTTGGAAAAAAAATGGCAGTTCAGGGCAGAATTTTACATATTTTTCTTATTCATTCTACCTGCAATTCGTTTTAGCCCTGACTCTCAGATTAATCAGTAGTTTTATGGGACATTCATGAAAGGAGTTGATGCTCTACATGAATATGAATAGAAGTGTCATACTGTAGAAACGAGCACTTTTCTCTTATGCTTCTACATCGATCTTTTTGATAAAGTCTTTCAAATCTCTGTGTTTAGTTTACAACCATCACAATATTTTTCTTCTGTACTTCTTGTATTTTTAATATCAAATTAGTTTATTTTTAGATTTGTTTTCACTATTACATTTCAGAAAGTGCTGTGCTATTTTTCCTTTGTATCAAGTCAACATGAATTCCATCAGCTCATAAAGGAGCCGTGATTAAATAATAACTGAGAGTCTCATGAAGTATTCATTAGTTCTCTGTATGCCAGAGCTATGCTATGGTACTCCCACAGATGATAATTAAGAGGCACATGAGAGAGGTAACCTGCACATCACTATGAAATTTACTAAGCATGGAGAGAGCAGAACCACAGTTCTTTGACACCTAAACTGCACCCTGAATCAGGAACCTATGTTTAATCTTGTGTGTATACTTTGGACACACTGTGTGTAGCATAGACATAATTTCTCTGATGAATATGGAGTAAGTATATCGTTTTATTGCAAGCATGCATGTCAAGTTCACTTCTTGAATCATTTTCCATAGTAAGCTATCTCCCGGATAAGCCTTTAGGAATGTTTCTTTTAGGAAGCTCTTTTTTGATGTTGTTTTTGTTTGTTTTGGTTGGTTTGTGGGTTTTTTTCCTTTTCAACCTTCTTACTTTTTTATCAGAATAGAAATCATAACAGAGATAAATGCTGTCTAGTTGATTTGTTAATGTTTCAAGAGTTTGTTAAAGAAAACCTGACCTTTATTCTAAGTTATGCAGGGAGATTCTCTTGGCTTAGACTGTAATAAAATTTTCAACCCATGATGACTTTATTACTTTTCATGCTCTTTTGAGACTCAAGCCCATGTGCTTCATAAACTCTTATGCAGTTCAGATGCCTCACTGGAAATCACATAGTTTGACTCTCTGCTGAAAATGCTTTTGATCATTGTCCCTCAGTGCATCTCGTCTTGGCTAGATGGACATTGATTTCTTCTGAGCCTACTCATTTCCAAGGGGAAGGATATTCTCACAGTGGATTTCTGTACACTTCTGTGGCCACTGGCCCAAGAGAGCTGGTGAGAACCATCAGCTACACCTGCCAGTGTACTTCATGAGCCAATGCTGACTTCCTAGAGAGAGATCACAAAGAAAAAAGTATTTTATTTCCTGGCTCATGATCCTGATGTTGCTTGGTCAAATGAGTAACTCAATCCACATTTATCAGTAGGTCAATATTATTTTTTCTGTGCACATTACCACCTGAACTCCCACAGCTGTGTTATGTTGTTGTGTGAAAGGTATAAGCACTTGAGTGGGTATAGCTCAGATATAGAGCTCTCCTGGACACACACACACACGTGAATTTGTCTTTTATTTGACCTGTATGCTTGTAATCCAATCTAGTTGATGTATCTTTACCTTTTGGCTCTAAGAAAGGCCAGGATTATTTACAAAATAGTAGCGACAATCTAACTTGTATACTCCTACTATACAGCCATGGCTCCTTTTACTCCCCCAGCAGAAAAAAAAAAAAAAATCCCCGCTCTCCCCTGAATAAAACTAGAACATCCCGGACTCTGAAAAATGGAAGGGTTTTAGTCTGGGCCATGATTTATTCTAGGTATTATCCAATACTGCTTCCCTTTCTTCCCCTTTGCAGGTGCCCTCAAGTTTTAAATGAATTAATAGCAAACATATTCCCGACACCCTGATTTCCCATTGAAAATAAATGGTAATTTCAGTCAATTCTGTATGCAAATAAAAGAAAATACTATATATATTAAAAAATTCTATTTCTCTGTTTACCTTCTCATTGCCTTGTGGCATTTTTTTGTCTTGGTTTGGGTTCCCCCCCCCCCCCCCTTTTTTTTTTTTTCTAACACTCAGTA
>NW_009731355.1:0-11883 GCF_000703405.1 Apaloderma vittatum | reverse complement strand
TGCTGTGCTGTATCGGCTTTAGTTGTCACATTCGGGCACTGTGACAACTAGTGGCACATTGGTCTTATTCAGAATTTCTGTCCATAGAAGCTAATCTTCATTGCAACTATGGTGTGTAGGTATCAGAAAAATTCTCTGTAAGTTTTTACAAAAAACTTAGGTGCTATTTTATTCACATCAATTGTTCAGAAAGCCATAGATTAAGTACTTCAAATTGCAAGAATATGTAATTTTGGGGACACTTTACAAAAGATGACTGTCATGTTTACTGTTAGCATTTTGGATAGTAGTGCTCAGGGAGCCCAGTTTTTCTCTATTCAGATGTTGAAAGGGGGGTGGGGCTTTTTTTTTGATGGCCATTAAGTGGTTGTTTTTGTAATCCTGTTACCAGGATACAGAACAAACTCTGTGGATAAAATGAAAGATACTCAACTAATCACATGAATCCAGGAGAAAGGGTAAGAAGGGTGAACTTGTTAGAATGAGTACTTGTCATGGCTGTTAATTTTGCCTTAGAATCAGTTCTGAATCTAGGAGAGGAAAATAGATAAATAAAACTATAGAGCAGAACATTAAAAGATTCCACACATTTGTCTGTAGAGCTTAACAGTATTAACCTTTATGTCAGCAGAGATCTGTGTCATACAGCAGTTTAATCACATTTGTCACAATGAAAACCTCATCCTTCTCCTGTGTTCCACAAGTGATTTCACAGATCACCCAAACTTCTCCAAAATCTCAAGATCCCTCTATTCTTTTCAGCTGAAATCCATTAGATGATCATCATCTGATGGATAAGAAAGCACATATTTATTAGTTCCCATTACCATTAACCTTAGCAGGTCCTTTACAACTGATAACCTCTACACTTTGGGAAAGAGGGCATTTTCGGTCCAACGCATGGGCCAGAACTTACCTGCCCGTGAAACTCAGGCTTCATCCAACACTGGACTGCTCTGCTTCCCTGTCTCTGGCAGCATTTGGACACACAGGGGTGTGCCCTGCTCTTATGTTGGTGTGGGATGGGAGTGCTGAGCATAGCTTTGGGTCATGCAGAGAAATATATACAGAGAAATGAGAATGTGGAAAGCATTGATAAAAATAGCTGGACTAGTTCAGCTCACAGGTTCCATCTAGTCCTATTTTCTGTCTCCAGCAGAATTCCCTGCTCTTGAACCACTTGCAGGGGAGGGCATCTCCTGACATGATTAGTCTGTTTAGAAATGCCTTCATGGTTCTTGCAAACCTTTCATCTAGTCTCCCCTTGAACTCATGCAAACGTCTTTTATCCACAAGGTCCTTCAGCTGGGTGTTGAACAGGTAGTTCTACTACCTGCCGCCTGAAGAACCACCTCCTTTAATTTGTGCTGCAGGTGGCTTTTGCAGTCCTTGTTTGATTACTCTTGATGCTTACACCAGAAGAAAGTGAACAGTCAATCCTTCTCTATCCTCTGCATGTTCTTCGTGGTTTTGTTACCACTAACATATGTACCTTCAGTTGCTTCTTGCCCAGGATGGAGAAAATTAGTCCATTCAGTCAGTCATTCCTTATCTGGGAGCTGCTCCAGAGTTTCAATATCCCTTATGGCCTTTCTTCATTCCATTTCCAAGTTGCATGCACTGTGAAAATGATGTGAGAAACATGGATACATATGGTGGCATAGTTATCTTTCCTGTTTTACTGCTTTTCTAAAAAATCCTTAATTGTGATTGTTTTTTTGACTGTTGCTGAGCTTGTCTGCTGTTTTCATGGAAGAATGAAGTATCAGGCTGATATTTTCATGGAATTGTCTACCTGGCACAAGTGAAAGGTCTTGCTTCTGACTAGTGTGAGCCTAGAGCCATGGCTTTCTGTGTGAGGCTAAGGTTTATATCTATCTACAGAAAAATTTATTTGCTATTGTATTCCTTTTATTTCACAGAGCTGATCTGTGGATCAGCTGGTCTAGCCAGTTTAGGTGGAATTTGCACGGTTTTTTTGTTAGAGTAATAAAACTAAGGTTGAGTAACAAGAGAACTTACCAATCAATTGTAGGTCTCAAAAGTTTATGGTCTTACTTTTAGCTCAGCTGCCAATAGAAATGTGTTCAATAAATTTTAAGCATAATCAAAACACATTATATAGTTTAGCATTATGTTTCTCTTATAGTCACTTCTGAAATACTCTAAGTACTAACATGATATAGGGTCTGTGTACATAAATATTATGTTTTCCATTTAACTAATTCCCAAGCATACATCTGTGCAGACTCGTACACTTAAAAGTGTATGAAAGCACTTAGTCACAAATGGGAAATAAATTTGAGTTGAGGGAGGGAGGAACTGAATGTCAAAAGTGAGGAAAATAAAAATTTTAATGCAATTAACATAGAGAACACCTCAGAGTATCTACTGAATGGTCACAAAGCTCATATTTGGAAATACTCTTCCTGAGAGACAGTAGCAGAAAAACTAAGACAAGGAGGATTGTCAAGACTCTCAGCTGAAAGCGTTAATGATGGGCTTCACATGGATATGGTGGGTAGACTTGGAGAATTATATAACTCACTCTTGAAGTGTTTTGTTAACACCTGTATTGTTCAAATGTGTCTAGGGTAGCCAGGCAGTCCCTAGCTGATTTACAGTCCCATCTGTCAGATTTTCTTCAGATTTCCAAGGCAGATGATGTTAACTAATGACCTCTAGGAACTTAACTAGAGACTACAACATCCACAAGCATTACCAGCCTAGCAATATCCGTCAGTGGCAGCTGACCCTGGACCAATTTTGTATCAATATCTTGACAGCATAGGATTTTGTATTCTATTAATATTTTTCTCTGTCTCCAATTATTTCTCCAGTCAGCCTTTCTCTTGAGCATAAATTCTTGTCAGGTCAATGATGCTGTTGCAGACAGAAGTACAGAAAAAAGATTATACTTTGTCTGTTGGTAATTTGTTACTATAAGAATTTACACTGTTCTGTGTCTTAATCATCCTAATTTACACCTCCTACTAGCTTCTCATTGCTTGTAAAATTCCCAGTCATATTATTCAACCATTTTAAATAACTTTAATTTCAGCCTGTAGACACAAAGGTGACATATCTATAATAGAGGTTCCAGATTTTTAATAAAAATACTTTTTGACATCAAGACAATGTGTGATTTTGGATAAGTAGCAGGCATAAAAAGATCAGAAGTGTTTGGGTAAGGTGAGAAATGTACAGGGCATGTACGTGAATTGTCATTTTTCCCAGTTTAGGATTCAATCAGATTATTTAAGTGCTAAGTCCCTTGAGGATAAAATAGCTTTAGACTTGGATTTGCCTTTGACTTGAAAGATGTAATTTCAATTTGTTGTCACGAAGATTCTCATTGTATGGTGGCAGAAATTTAAAGAACTAAAGACCCAAACCTAAAAAGTGGATATGGCAGTGAAGTTTGTTTCTTCTTATTTTCAATGAGTAGAAATGCTCCTTTTAAATTAAAGAGTTAAGTTTCTTCACAGTAGCTTGTGTGAGGGCTAAGTTTTGGATTTGTGTTGAAAATGGTGTTGATAACACAGGGATGTTTCAGTTATTGCTGATACACGTTGTCAAGGCTTTTTTTGCTTCTCATAATGCTCCACTGATAATTAGCCCGGGGGTGCAAGAGAAGCTGGGAGGGGACACAGCTGAGACAGCTGACCTTGACTGAGCAAAGAGATATCCCACACCATGTGATGACACTCTCAGCAATAAAAGCTGGGGAAAGAAGGAAAAAGGGGAGACATTTGGCCTGTGTCTTCCCAAGTATCTCTTACACATGACACAGCCCTACTCTCTAAGGTATATCTGAACACCTGCCTGCCGGTGGGAAGCAGTGAATGAATTCCTCATTTTGCATTACTTGCATGCAAGGCTTTTGTTTTACCTATTAAACTCAACCCACAAGTTTTATCAGTTTTGCTCTTCTGATCCTCTCCCTGATCCCACACAGAGGGAGTGAACGAGCAGCTGTGTGGTCATTAGTTGCCAGACAACAACTTCATATTCCTTAGGGGGTCTTTTGAGGGAAAGAAGTTAGAGATATTATTCTATCATTTATTTTTAGCCATGTTTCAGTGAAATACAATGTGGGCATTACCAGTGGTAGGAATTTTCTGCACTTTCTCTGCATTTCGGCAGTGGAGTGAACATGACACAAATGCAGAAGTTTTCCCCTTAACACATGACTTTCCTCATGAGAGAACATCAATTTATCAGTGATTTCACAGATTGGATAAAGCATTAGCAAGATATAGCAGATTTTGTAAGGTCTAGGCAGTCTAGATATAACTGCATGCCACACCAATAATCTCTGGCAAATATTAACTTATGCTAATAAGCATTGATCTTCTCTCACCTCATCTTAAAGTTTCCATTAGAGTCAGAGGACAGATGCAAGGCCTGTCAGCATTTGAAGGAACCTGAGGGATGCTGAGATCACACACAGAGGAATACCGTCATGAATTATGGTAGAAGCCTTTGCTGTATTTGAAATTACTTTTGCTCCACTTCCTACTTAGAAACCGGAAGATTATACCTGTGACTCTTTTGAACAGAAGAAACATTAAATAACACCAAGTGGCTATTTGTAGTCTGCCAATTTTACTAACTTTATCCTCTTTGTATTCTACAATCTCCAAATCAAAAAGGTAGAAAAGAGTAACTTAAGCAATTCACATTATTAAGGTCATTTGACTTTTGGTCACAGTAGGTCTACATCTGAACAGGAACTGATTCCACGTAACTTTTTTGATCTGAGAGGAGATCACTATTTATTTTATTTTGATGGAACAACGGTATTAAGAAAATCATGAGTTTGTGACCTGCCACTGAAGACTTGGTCTTGGACCTACCCTCAGCCTTCTAACTGGTCCTAACTAAGTTAGTCTTCTGAAACTCAATTTGTCTCTCTTTAGAACAATTTCTTAGCTTCAAATGCATTTTAAGGCTCCGTGTCCTCACACGAGAAATCATACTGAGTCCACAGTGACTGTAAATTCAAGCGTCTGTCCTGCCAGTCTTTACATTTTCAAAGCACAAAAAGGTTCTGCAGTCCCCTGCTGTCCTGGTGTGCAGGAACTTGCTCAGTGACTTTGAGAAAGTTTTCCCTGCATTCTACAACAGCACAGAATGCCTTTACAGTGTCCTCCTCAGAGACCTGTCCTGAGATAAATCCTACCATTTACTTTTGAGGAATGAGTTTGCCCTCTTCCTTACATTAGGGGTCCTACAACAATATAGCTATTGATCTGAGAGGACAGACAGTAAAATTTAAATGGCTGGGAAGCAAAAGCATGTGGTTTTGCACAGGAGATGAGTTTGCTAAGGCTCCTCTCCTCCAGCACATCTGGCACAGCTGTCCAAGAGACCCCAAACTGTCACTCTGAGCTACTGAGGTAGAGGAGATGGAGATAAAGGATGGAAGTTTCTTCTCTCTGTGCCTCTTGAGTACTTCCTTAGCAAACTGAATTACTTTTAGTGGCACTGTGTGGATCAGTAAGACATAAGTACAAATCAAGAAATATTGATCAGCTACTTCTAGTTGCATAGCTCATTATAATACTTCAGAAAACCAAGGAATATGTTTGTACATGTTATTAGGTTTCTGTCATATTGGTACATTATGATTAACTGAAACGCAATACTTTCCCAAATACAGAGCATTGATACTCAATGAAACAATTAAGTTGCAACTTATGAATGTAGTTATGCTGGTAATTGCTGACATATGTGCTCAAGTTTGCCTAATTCTACAATGACTTGCCAGAAATTCCTTAATAATGTAATTGTCTAGGCTATTTTGAACAAGACAAGCTTTATAATCTGGGGATATCCACTTGTAGAAAACTATTTTGCTGATGTCTCTCTTGTGTCAGGCTATTTCTTCCCAACATGACCAATGTTATCAAGGTGGAATCTGCCATGCATTATGTATGTTTTTACAAGATTCCACTGCAGTTTAGTTATCAGAAATTATATGGCTTTCCCTGTGTATTAAATAGGCTCTGATTCACGAATGGGATAGTCTAGCAGTTACCCATGTTCCACATTATATCTTTCCCAAGACAGCTGGACAGCATGTGACTGTCTAGCTTGAATTCTGAAAATTAATACTCCTGGTCTGAAGGTGCCATGGTCAATATTAAATAAGGACACAAACGGTAGATGCAATATAAGTGGATTTTTAGTTGGTATGTTGGGGATATGTGGTTGTTGGCATTTTTGGTTTTGTTTTTCTAGATGACCTTCTAATGCCCTGAGGAATTCCAGTCTGTAAAATGCTGTTCAGTCTACATGCAACTTGTTCTTTTGGTTTAATTCACAGGATTAATAAACCTGTGACAACCCAGCCTAAAAAGGCTGGCTCTTTGTCTCATACAGAAGAGTTTTTCTGGAGATGCACACTTTTATACCTTTGAAAGAAAGAAGTACATGCTCAGAAATGGCTACAGGGCTTTGCTGAATGAGGATGATTTCCTGAACCTGTGCCACAATACTTTGACAATATGACGCTCTAAAGCAGTTCTTTTGATATGTCAATCAGCAAGAGTCACATTTTGTGCTTGGGGAAGCTGGGAAGCAGCAGCCATGACTTCAAATTTTATGACAGATAATGCTGAGATATATTACTCAGGGAATCCTGGAAGGGAAATGGAGATAGTATTGGCATCAATATTTGCTTATCTATAAGCAGCTAATATCCATCCTTAGTGCTATTGTCACTGTCTATGAAACATAATACATTTGACTAGGCACAGGTTGAAATACGCTAGCTTTTCTGAAGATCCCTGTTTCTGGAGATGATTTTGGAGGTAAAAGAATGAGAAACTTAAAACTGACACATTGTGCTGACACAAAATCATCTTGGAGGCTCTGTGTGATTCAATTTACGGAATAGCAGTCTAGCCTTTTTTATTAGGCAAACGTAGTACTGCAAAAGCTAGTGTGACCTTAAAAATTACCAACTCACCTTTTGGGAGGAGTGTAAATAATTCTTACATTTCAGGGAGTTGCCTTTGTCCTAGTGTTTCCTCTGATAGTCACACAGCAGTAATATGTTGGACAAAAAAGGCTGCTACCTAATATTTTATTTCTTTTTCTGTTCATTTTTTTTTTCATTTCCAGTGAAGTCTCCTTCTGTGTAAATTAATTTCAAAACCGCTTACAGCACACCTGGCCTGTACAGTTATTCCTATCCCCTGCCGAGCAGGGAACTGAGGTGCCTGAAGCCAGATCGCAGTCTACACAGTCAGTAAAGGCAGAGATAAATAGGAAAATGGACAAACTGTAACCAGTGGCTTCTCTCCACCTCCCTCTGCATTTTACCCACTATCTACAGCCTCTGGTTTCTCGTATTTTCTTTTCTATGTGCAATTCCTTCATTTGTGTATCGGACTGATTCACTCTTGCTGAGGCAGCAGTTCACACAAGCTTACGCTGCAGTTTGCTTCCTTCAAGCACCCTTTCCGCTCCTTGTTCTTCCTTTCGAAATGCCTTTGGAAGATTTCTGTTACCAGTAGAAAATATATTTTTCTTTTTTTTTTTCCTTTAGTGTTGTTGGATGTATCTGCTACGTTAGGTGAAAGATTTACTTCTGTTTTGTACCCACCATTTATTGTTTTTGTTTTCTGAGATTGGCAGTAAGCATGGTTTAACTTGTAGCTAACCAGTAGTGAGACAAAAGACAAGATACTATGGACGACTAGAGGTCAAAGCTGCTTGTCAAATCTGTCAAACAGCAATGGATTATGTAGGTTGGCTGTAAAAGAATTAAATAGAAGTTTCTAGTCAGAAGTTTCTAGTCAGCATTGGCTGAATGGGCAGCCCAAAGACTATATTTATTAAGTTTTCAGCATTCTGGCCCATTTAACAGGCCACTGCATGGCACACACTGAGAAGGGACTGCAGAGAAAGACTATCACCCAGATCCTCTGCTAGACTGGAATCAGGATCTCAAGGAGATTTGAACTGATGAATTTGATGGTTGTTTTCTTTCACTTAAATAAATAAGAGGTCACGTGCTTTGGACATTTAAAGAAAGAAGGACAGCTATTTCCTTTTATATTATGTTAAAAAGAAACATCCACTTTTTTTTTGTTTCCTTTCAAAAGGTGTATAACATTTCAGGAAATCCAATCATAAAAGACTAGAATGAACTCACAGAAAAACTATGTCTGAAATTTGTGAAGTACAAAGGGAAAGGCAATTAGCTACCCAAATCCTATTGAAAGTCAATAGCCTTAAGCCACTTTGAAAATCCAAGCACATAAAACTCACCTAAAACCAAACTCTGCAGTAAATGCAAGCAAAGTAGGGAAGCCAAGAAAAGAACAAAGAACAGAAGATATCTTTTAGACAGAAATAGGTGTGAAAGTATAAAATATATGCTGTAGATACAGCCGTGACGGAAGTTACACATGCATTTAGGTTATTCTCCACTGTCTCATATCATATGCATTGCTCCCATTGCAAATGACTTTATCACTTATTCATCTTTCTTCTGAGTTGTCTATAAGTCTACTCCAATCACTAGGAGTTTGTGTCTATGGGCAGCTTGCTAATATTTCACTCACTGTTAGTGGAGATAGAAGATACAAACTGCTTTTGTAAGGGACTGAGGAAGCAAGCAGGAGTGCCTTTAACTTCATTGTCCTACAATGCAAAAAAAAGCAAATGAAAGCAGTGGCTGGAAGACTGGAGTCTGTCAAAGCACAAGAATTTGTCTAGTTGCCCTTTCTTCCCAGCAGTATGCACGTTCCAACACCTGAGATGTTTTTTGTTTAGGTGGTTTTTTTTCTTTAAGTAAAAAAGGGGTCCAGTATCCACTACCTTTTCTTCTCCACAGGTAATGCCAGGAGAGTCATCGCATGTCCTTTGCTGAAAATTATGGATTCTGCTGTTGTAGATGGCAGCTGATGAGAGCTTTGACGAATGCAGTTTTTCATAGGAGAGCCTAAATCCTCCATAATCCCACTTGAGGCATATATGACTTTTAGTGGAGCTGAGCACATAGACTTTTTTACCAAAAGATATGCAACCCTCTATTAATTAAATAAGCAAACGTTGTCCACAGTCACTTGCTAGCGCATCATATTATTGCAAGGGGTGTAGAATGTCACCATGTAGAATGTCGCATCTGGAAATGTGAGCTGTTGCTTCAGCAGTTATCAGAAACTTTTCTCCTGAATTTTAATTTCACTAATAAGTGCTACTGAGTAATCGCAAAATTGTCTGCTGTTTCCTTTGAAGTAGGACACAATCATTTCCTAATGGGATGCCTTTCTACTAAATAAATAGCAGTCCAGTCATAAATCAGTAGAACAGCAGTGCAGGAATTGCTTGGATTAAGATACAGTCATAAAACCAAATCCCAGTATAAAAATGAGTGTTCATTTCAGAATTTTAGGTGACACATCACCTGATATTGGGGGGGGGGGGGCATTTTTATTATGAGACACAGCAGGAAGCATGATCTACCTCCTGCCTTCTCTCTTTAGCTTTTCCCTTGCATAGGTATTCAGAGAAGACACATTGCATTTCAACTGATTTGTTTTTTATAAGACTAGGTAGATATGATTTTTTAATTAACCAGAATGTCATGGAATGTGACTTATTGTTTATCATAATTAGTTTAGTATTATATTTAATGAGTTTTAAAATGCTGCCAAAGAGCAGAATGAACATCCAATGAATAGTAGGGATGCCTATGAATCCCAACTGCTAATAGCTGGAATAATAATATCATCGTGCATTGATGCACCATTTTGGATGCTATAATACTTCATGCTGCATCCAGGAACCACTTTACTAACCTCAGCGCATGTACGTTATTCATGCACCCATCTCAGCACTGCAGTGATGGCTGTTTTCTTCCTGTATTGTAATGGAGGCCCTGATCCAAAACCTGCTGAGGCCAATGGAAAGCTTTTCATTGAGTTTTCTGGGCTTTGGATCAGACTCACAACTTACTGCCGGCAAGATAACAAGTATTCCTAAATTACTGAACCATCATTTTGACAATTATGATAACATTTTTGTTATTTTCAAAGCAAGTGATTTTCACTCATTATGACAGTGATTACAGTATTCAACTCCTAGCTGGGAAATTGCTCTCACAAAGGAAAAGTGCTAGAACATATCTAATAAGCAACAAATAAGCATACCGATACACAACCAGCTTAGATTTCATAGGTCTATTGGGATTTTTGTCACTTGTTGCCCAAGCAAATTTTAAGCAGACTGAATGATGATGGAAGCACACAGGAGAATATTTAGAGAGCTCTCTACTCTCGCTTTCTTGTCCAGTGAGACAAGGTTTGCTGAGGTGGGCTGCTTCAGTTTAATTGACCTTCTAGAGGATTCTAAGTGGATCACCTCAGGGTTAGAGGCTCTGAAATGCCAGTGTCTGTGGCTAGAAAGCCTACTCTCACAGACCTTAAATAAGGTCAGCTTTTAGATACTGGTCACTTGAGTTTACTCTTCTATCAAGGTGCGGGGAGTGGGATGTGTGTGTGATGGGTAGGAATTCGTTGCGTTCTTTTCCCAAATGAATGTTTAAAAAAGGAATGTTTAAAGATGCGGTGATAATGCTTAGCAGTGGTAAATACCTGCAGAATAATGCTTGTCCCACCACAAAAGAACCCTCTGGGCTATGCAGTCTTATCATGCTGTGAATATTAATAGTGGATCATGAGAAGAGCTCCCCTGGTTTGAAATCAAAGCATGAGTGTCAACTATGTGATATTATTGTTGTCATGTTTGTCCTGATTGTAAACGATAATGCCAGGTTTAGCACAGATGTCTGGTATTTTCATACTGATAGTTTTACAATGAGTATGTTGCAGTTCCTGCTTAATCTCTTTTCTTCTCTGTCACTGGAAGTAATTTTCCGAATCTACGAAAAAGTCATTCATCATTTCTTGCAGTAGAAGAACACAGAAAAAAATCATTTTCAGTTCAGCACACATTATTGCTCTTAATTCATAGTACCACTCCATGACATTGTGAAGGGCTACCAGTTCTTTCCTTAAGTTTAGGATCTCCTAGACATTTAAAGACCAAGGTATTATCACAGTATAGAAGAAGGATTCAAAGTAAAAGTGGTTTTGGAACTCTGAGCACTTATCCCATGGATAGTGACCAAAATTTCTTTAAAGAAAGAATTAATGCTGACAATGCATATAAGATGTGAAGAACTTCATCTTGACAAGGGTCAAGGCAAGGAGTATATGAATGTGTTTTTTAAATATTTTTTATTAACTTGCCCACATTCCAGCTGATAGAAGAGAAAAATCACTGAAACATTTTCTCTTAAAAAGTTTACAGACATTGCATGAAGAAAATGGTTTATTTTTAGCTCAAACAATCAACACTTGTAGCCCTGCTAAAACCTTTATGAGGACTAACAGAGGTTTGTTGGCAGGAGTGCCTTGCAGCAGTAATGTCTGCAAACTGTGAGAACATGGAGATCTCTGGAGTTTGTCAGACAGGACTGTGTTGGTGCTGTGTGTTGTGGAGCATGTGGCGCTTGCTAGGGAGCAAGACATCTAGCCTCCTGCTCAGTTACTCATTCACAAGGAATGCCACTCAACATTCCCAGCTGTGTCACACATGGCACCTCATATCGCAGAGAGGCCCAAGAGAGTGACAATAACTTTGTTACATTGGCTTCTGCAGCTCAGGTGGCATTGCTTCTCCACTTCATGCCATAGTTCTCATCCACATTGTGCCATTGAAATAACTCTTACATAATAATCCCCAGCAAGTTCAGGAAATGCGAAACTTTGTTACCTGGAGTATGGAGAACGCTGAGGTACTCAATTACTTTTTTGCCTCAGTCTCGTCATGGCAACCCCATGCATTGCTACAGGCTTGGGG
>NW_009731354.1:27385-27721 GCF_000703405.1 Apaloderma vittatum | reverse complement strand
GGTGCCAGCCGCGGCCCCGCCAGCAGCCCGCACACCCCGCAGCCTTTCCAGAGAAGCCAGGCGATATTAACGTCTTGCTGGAACCCACCGGTCCTACAAGAGACCCAGAGGTCTCCGTTGCTCTGCCCGCCACAGCGCTTCACCCCTCTGACCGGCCAGTCCTCACCAAAAGTCTCTATTTTGGGTTTCTGCACACTGACAAGTAGCTCGCAGCCACTCGATGCCCCTTTGGGGCATTAGTTACGAGCTGGCTCTGCCCAGACCAGACAGATGTGTCGCTGCTGCTCCTGTTTCCACAGGGTATAGAGGCTAGGTATTTTTTCCGCTGGGGACCGT
>NW_009731354.1:6781-27216 GCF_000703405.1 Apaloderma vittatum | reverse complement strand
CGCAACAAAACTGTTTCTCCAGCCAGCGGTTCCCTCGGCCCCTCCGTCTTTGGGACTGAAGCTTATGCACCCCCAGCCAGAGATGCACACCCAAGTCCTTGTGCATGTTCCTATAATTTGCTCCAATTTGACGCTGTTTTTTCTACATGAGCAGATTTCTTTACCTTTTTGTAGGACACACTTCCAGAGATAACACAGACCTATGAATTTAATCCTACTGACAACAGGCTTGCATGTTGCTGGTACCTTACCCAGACCCCTGAACACTCCCAACCACGCGGTGCTGGCCAGCACAGGGCTGTGCACACACCTGCCCCGTGCGCAACGTCTGTGAGTATTTGAACTAAAGCAGAGGTGAAAAAAGAAAAAAATTAAAAAAAGAAAAAGGAAAAAAAATCCAAGGGGCAGCCAATGCTCAGCTGGAAAAACACAAAGTGCCGAGAACAGCAAACCCAATCAATAACAATCACAACCCCGGCAGTGGGCGAGGAAAGCGTGAACCGTTTTGCCCTGCTCCCTGCATGCTCAGCCACTTGGGAAAACACAGTATCCCCCGGAGGGCCAGGATTTCGTCCCCTCCCATTCCACCCTACACTCACCCTCAGTAAAAAGCTTCATGGAGTGCAAGTCCCCCAGGCTCCCGTTTTGGTCTGAAACTCAGCAAAGAGGAGAGAAGGACCCTGCACAGAAGAAGAGGGCTCCTGGCAGGCAGCCAGCACCTGAGGAAGGTTCTTGGTGCTGTGAAAAGCTCTGCATCCAGCCAAGTGCTCCTGACACCCAGCATCCTCCTGACCTTCCCTCCCCTCCAAATTCTGCCCTTTGTGCCTCTCTTCCCCTCCCAGACCTCAGCCTCGGTGTGATTTTCCTCTCCCCTCTCCTTGCCTCGAGCTCCCAGCACCATCCCAGCTTCCTCCAGTCCAGCATCTCCTGCCAAACCTCTTCTGCCCCAGTCCAACCCCCACACCCTCTTCACACCTCTCTTCCCACAGGCCCTATGGGGCAGCCACCCCTGGCTGGCAGAGAAAGCTCTCCTGCCCCCGGGACCTGCCTCACCAGGGACCGACCTGGGGACAGAGAAACACGGGACCTGTCAGGGCAAAGGCGGCAGCTCTCCCGGTTGTGCGCCACTCCTCACCCAGGCTGTACAGATTTGGGGGATTTCACTGTTGCAGCAGAGAGGTCAGCAAGAGTTGAAGGTTTTCAGATCATATATATCACTCTATATGGTCTCGTCTATAGTGAGGGCTAAATATAGCCAAGCCAAACCTGGAGGTGACTTCAGTGCTGCGAGGCAGGGACATCCGCCACCGCACAGGCACTCTCCACTACCTCAAAGCAATACAGATGTGCAGTCACCATCCGAAATCGAGGATGCCCGTGAATCCTCTGTCCTCCCGCTGCTGAGAGTATCACCCAGGTTCTCTCTTTTTCCTCCCCTCTCTCAGGTGTCCATAATGGTTCCTCCTTTTGAGAGGCGACCAGTCAAAATAAGGCAGCATTTTCTAGTCTCAGGGTCCCTTTTTCCATGGGATGTCGGACCCTCTTATCTACGGCATGCCAGCATCTGTTTCAGCATAGCTGCTTAAAAACTGAAACAGTGGAAGAAGGTCTGAATAGAAGGGGAAAGTCTCTTGTGTGGGTCAGAATAATTGGACTGAGCTCAGATTGGCTTTAGGCATCTGCCGCTGCCTCTGAGCAAAATCAAGCCATGCTGCTTCCATCAGCATCTCTCCGCTGCTAGCCTCGCCCCTAGAACAGAGGGGACCACATGCTGCCTCATATAGGGCATCTCTGGGAACAAGACTTGCTTCAACAGAAGCCATAAAGCCTCCTTATCCAGCTCTCATTAAAGCCAAGAGAAAAGAGGCCAGACAGAGAGATTGAGATGAGCCACTTCCCCAACAAACTTGCTTCCCTTTTTCATTCGCTCTTTTCTTTTTTTTTCCCCTTTAACTGTCATTAAAATAACAAGTTTCTGTTACAGTCTAAACATTCCCACATTGTATAAAGGGTTATGTTACACCAGAGTCACTGCCGGGCCCAGTGTTTGCACAGAAACCTCACTGCAGGTCCCCCCTCCTGACGAAGTGACTTATTAAAGTTTAAACAGTAATTAACAGAACAATAAAAATAAAGGGATGTTTGGGGAGTCGTAGTGCACACAGGGTTTTTGGCAGTGCCAGCACTTTTCAGTGCCCTGCGCTGGCAGGAAAAAAAAAAAAAGGCTGCAAAACCAGTGGGAGAGCTGGTGTGCTCGAGGCCGGGAAGGGGCAGCAGCAGCCGAGGTGCGATCCCAGATCCCAGCCCCGGTGCGAGGGTGAGAGAGCAGGAGAGAGCAGGGACATGAAGGAAGGGTACGAGGGACTGGCGGAGGATGCTGAAGGGTCACTTGGCAGGAGGCTGGGTTGGGTTTGGTGCTCCCTACCAGCCCTGTGCTCAGCCTGCGTGAGTACGTGCCCGGCAGCACCGAGAGCCTCTGCTGCTGGCGCTCCGATTGTGCCGAGATGGCTGGGACAGGCCCCCAGACTCTGAGTTCGGGGAATTGTGTCTCTGAAATCAGCCCTTTGGGGAAACCGATTGCTTTGGGGAAGCAGCTCCTTTAAAAGAGTGTCGGAGAGGAAACAGCAACCACAGAGCAAAGCCCTGAGAAAATCTTGCTTCTGCAGGAGGCGTCAAGAGCAGCCTCCTTGTTTAGGAGCTTTAAAACCAGACAGGGGAAGACATCTTGTAGGGACTGATCCTGCTCTGGCCCCGTGCAGGTGTGGGGAGCTCTGAGCTGCAGATGCACACGTACTGCGTTAGTAATTCTGGGGTCATTCCCTCCTGAAATGCAGTCAGCAGGACCACTGGGCCAAACACTAGAGCCTAACATGCTCTGCAAGACCACAACCCTGCCTCTCCCACCAGGGCAGAACTTTTCCAACCCATGTGAAATTGGCTAGTTAGGGCTCCTGAGATGGCTTTCCCTCTGTTTGTTCCCATCCCAGTTGCCTGCCTTGCCCAGGATGAGCTCTAGAGCATGTGGGTAGAGTTTAAGCTTAGGTTGTCAGCCCTCCCTGTTACCCAACATGCAGCAATGCAGAAAGATCTCATCTAAAGATATTTTTGGTGCCTATTGTAACTATTCTCAAATGTTTGCCTCAGTAGCTCACAGTGCTAGTTGGCTCTAGCCCTGATGTGTGACTCAGTACACATAGCATTGTGCAGTCCCATGTTTGCTAAAACTCTTCCAGTACAACTGCTCAGTTTGCAAATAAAAAGACAGCTCCGTAAGGGTGTAACTCCCATGCAGAGTGAGCACAGGGAGTGCTGCCTCGAGCCCTCTCCCACAAAGCCCCCTCCCAAGCCTGGGACTTTGCACCCCAGGCTGGCCAGCCCAGCCGGGGAGCGGAGCTGCTCTCGCCTGGGCTGAGGAGCTGCCCCTTACCCTGCCGCCTCACGGTCACACACCGGTCCTGCAGTGACAACGTACTCCAAATGCCACAGGCTTGGCTCTAGAGCAGTCCACGAAGCTGATTCCTCCTCTTCAGTTCCCTCACTAGTGAGGAGACTCTGCCTTCTCTTTTCTCAGTGGGGAACTAATCTGTTTCTGCAGCTGCTGTATTGGCACTGCAGGGCAAAGACATGTTTCAAGCTCCTCAAAGTCAACAGGTCTCATTCTGCTTCCAGCAGCTCAGTGGTATTCAGCTCAACACTATCACTTACTGATAAATATCCACCAAGATGAAAAAAATCCACAAATATTGACAAGGGCTCCTGGCTACTGTGTTCAGTTCTGGGTCCCTTGCTACAAGAAAGACACTGAGATGCTGGAGTGTGTCCAGAGAAGGGCAACAAGGGTGGTGAAGGGTCTGAAGAACAAGTCCAATGACGAGCAGCTGAGAGAACTGGGGTTGTTCAGCCTGGAGAAAAGGAGGCTGAGGGGAAACCTTATCACTCTACAACTCTGTGAAAGGAGGTTGCAGTGAGGTGGGGGTGGGTCTCTTCTCCCAAGTAACAAGCAACAGGACAAGAGGAAATGGCTTCAAGTTGCTCCAGGAATGGCCTAGATTAGACATTAAGAAAATTTATTCACCAAAAGGGTCATCAAGCCCTGGCACAGGCTGCCCAGGGAAGTGGTGGAGTCACCATCCCTGGAGGTATCTAAAAGACATAGATGTGATGCTTAAGGACATGGTTTTGTGGTGGACTTGGCAGTGCTAGGCTACTGGTTGGACTTAATGATATCAAAGGTCTTTTCCAACATAAATGAGTCTACGATTCTATTAATACAGCCTCGGTTTCAAAGGTGCCAGTTTAATAAGCCATGAGGCAAGTCTGTACTAGCAGCGACAGCCCCACAAACGAGTGCACGAACAGGGGGCTGGGATATTAGGGTTCAGAATTAATGAAATCAAGACCTTGGTAACCTCAGTGATTCTACTATGTTCTGGTGTAAATTGATAAATTTGCATGGTGCTCCAGGGAGGATGTGAGATGGAAGGAATAGGGAAAGGAGAGGGTGAGTAGGAGACATACTGATGCCCTTTTCCCTTACACCTGTGTTTTAACTGGGCCCCAGTAGACCACCTGCAAGTGTGACACTCGGCTTTCCATGCCTCCCTCGCTGCCCTGCACCCCATTCAGCACCCCACCTCACTGCTCAGGTCTTCACAAAAGCCTGTCCTGAACCCTCATGAGATGCTTGCGTCCCACTGTCAGGGAGGGAAAGGGGACGAGAGATACATCATCAAACACCACACCACACCATTGGCCACCACACTATGCCCTCTTATCCCCAAACCTACTGCAACATTTTTATTTTCTCAGTGGCTTTGCTGCCTGAATGGGAAATTAAGAGTAGCTGGCTTGTTCAGGCTTGCCTTTGGAAACAGTTTCTGCAGAAAGCCCCCAAATCTACTGCAAGTCCGCCAGGGCAATCTCTGCCTGGAACTCCCTGATCAGCTGAGCTGCCAGTTCTGTCTTTTTCCTCCCTGGGCTGCCTGAAGCCAGCTGGATGCACAGGAACAGCAGTGCTGGGGCAAGATGCTGTGTGAGAGTCAGCAGCTCCACAGCCCGAACTGCCTCCCCAGGAAAGGCAGCTGCAGGGTCTCTCCATCTCTCACTCCTGGGGATCTCTTTGCACATTCCCACAGTTCCTCTGAACTGACGTGAGCTGAGCTGCCCGTCTGCTTTCCAGAGGACTCTCCTGCCCCACAGACTGAGGATGAGAGTCTCATCTCCAGTCCTGAGAACAAGCAAGCAAACCCAACATGTCAAATATCCCAAACACTCTCAGCCCATTGCCGCAGCTCTCCTCTCCCAGACTCCCTAGGCTCGATCCCTCTCTGACTGCTCTTATGCTAATGTCAGTCTGCTAAGCCCAGAAGAATGATTTTCCCAGCTGACACCACATCAGTGACAGGAAAACTGAGCTTATGCCTTTTCACTGCCACACACATTGAACTGCCACCCAAATCTGAACTTTTCATCCCTTTCACCCAACTACAGGATGTCTTCCAGCTCCTGCCTGCGCTGGAGTCAGGGTCTCCAGACTCATTTGCAGAGAGATCGGCAGTGCTTGAGAGGGGAAACGTACTGAACAGGTACAAGTAGGTGTGAAAAGAACAAGAGAAGGCGCCCCCAGGGTCAGCACTCACGTGCAGTTTCCTCGGCCATGTCTGAGGAGACTTGGAGTCAGAACAGAGCACAGCTGTGCATGGGGGTCTCAGACATTTTCACAGTGCAGAAAGATTGTCCTGTGCACTTCCTTTTCCGACACCGTCACTCAGGATGGCTCTACAGCAATGCCAGTAACTGCCTGTAGGGAATGTTATGTTAGAAAATTATCTAATGCACTCTTAATCATCTGGTCTTGCAATGTACAGAAGGAAATCGGAGCAGCCAGCACATTATGACCCTTCTTCCAGACACCACTGACTTCAGATACCATTATCAGTGGTAGCCTGGTCCACATCCCAGAACTCAACCCCTCTTTTGCTTAACAGGCCACAGAATTATTTAGACTATTCTTGATACTACATTCTGTTATATTTGTAATTAACACAGAAGATCAGCAGTGCCACAACCTGCATTCCCCACACTTTGCTGAATACAGAAGAGACTGAACACTGAGAGCATTTAGTCTTCACCCAACTCTTGTTTCTGCGAGGTTTATGGGAAGCCGAAGCTTCACAACAGACCTATCCCACAAGGAAAGGGTTTGATATTGACAGAGATTTTAATCCACATATAGCTGAAATACAATATGGGAACCAGAACTCAAAAATCGGGTCTTACCTCTTTTTTTTTTTTGGAAAAGGAATTTTAAACAAAAGAAAAAAATCTGCCAGCACACTAAGTGTTCGGCACTATCTTCAATCAGGGAAGCCTAATTATACCCATTATACTGATGAGGAAGCACTGGCACGAAGTTATGCATTCGCATGGCTACAGATACAAAGCGAATCAGTGGCAAAGCTGGAAATAAACCTGGGAATCAGGACGATGAGCTCATCACCCACCTCAGCACAGCCACACCCGCCCGGTCACGGACAGACCATGTCCAGCAGGTTACAGAGCTGGCGAGGTTTCCTCCACACATCTCCAGAACAGGGCTAAAGTTTCAGTCCCAGTGCTGAGATGGCTTGTGGTGCTCTGGGACACTCAGGGGATCGGTCACATAAGCTGAACCATGAAGACCAGTCACTCAGATTGGTGGACTCCAGCAGCCAGAGCATCAGGTCTGAGCCACCAAGATACTCCTCAAGCACGCAGCCCATGGCAGGGATGAATCATCTGCTTCTCCTTCTGAAGCAGCTTAATCAACTTCCCCCCATGTGGATCCTCGCAGCAAGGTCCAGCCCTCTACGCATTAACGATCCCCCAGCACGTCAAGCCTGGAGATTTTCCTTGGCACCAGGGGCCAGCACTTGCCCTGCACTCTCCCTGCCAGGTGCTGGGTGCTGGGGTCTAAGAAAGGCTGCAGAATCCCTTGGGATTGAGAGTCATTACATAAACAATACAATAGGATCACGGGCTGTAATTGTAAAAGCGCCCGAGGTCTTGGCACTGAAGCCCGCCTCAGCGAAGGCCTCTAAATGGAGACGCAAACAAAACAAAAAGAAGCCCCAACTCTGTCAGCATTTAATGAACAACGATAAATAATAAATAATAAAGCTTAAGAGCCAACCTAGAAGGACAGATGTGAAGCACCAGGGCAGCTCAGAGGAAACGCGCACCCTCCGGCAGTTGCCCGCCCTCCCGCCCCGGTTTCCAGCACAACTGAGTTCAGGTCAGCCGGTCCTTGCCGGGTCTAGAAGGGGAGCCTGGATCTCTGTCCAGAGCCTGCACCCCTCAGGAAGATGTATGAGAGCCGCAGCCTTCATATCTCCCTGGATCAGGACCTTCACCTGCTAGGCACATCTACCAAGTCATGCCTAGCTCCTTCTTACCGCAGGATCTCTCTCTAAGTGCTAAAGGCAAAATGAAGCAGATGGAGCTGAGCAAGGGAATCCAGATAGGTGCGAGTCCGGAGGAGCCTCTCCCCAGCATCGTTACAGTCTCGACGGAGAGCCCCCCACCTGTTTTGCGCAGGCTGAGCTCCCCGCAGGATACCGGGAGAGCTGCTTGGCAGGGACACCGGCCGAAACAAAGGGCCTAATTTAAGTATTTTTATAACTCGGTACTTGTGACAGTGGGTTTAGCAGTTGCCAGCCATCTGGAATAAAGACTTACAGCCACCTCCCCTAATCCTATATTGCCTAAACCCTAAAGCTGGTTATGGTGCAAGGATGAGGCGGCAGGTTGGGAGGAGGCAGCGATGGGAAGGTGGGGGTGGAGAAGGGCCAACACGAAAATTCTCAAACTTGTTTCTTTTTTCCTGCGAGGTGCTGGGTGGTCCCAGATGTTTCAGGAGTATTTTCGCTAGGAATCGAGATAAGACGGAATGAAGAAAAAGGGGGGAGAAGGGAGACGAGGAGTCCTCCACGACCACACAGTCGCACGCGCCACACACACACCCGCTCTCACACACGCACACAGAGGCTTACTGGTCTGCGCAGGGCTGTCAGGTAAATTAGATCTGAAAGCTGACAATTTCTGACCATATTTCCTTGATTATTTCAAACAGAATCGAGATAAGACGGAATGAAGAAAAAGGGGGGAGAAGGGAGACGAGGAGTCCTCCACGACCACACAGTCGCACGCGCCACACACACACCCGCTCTCACACACGCACACAGAGGCTTACTGGTCTGCGCAGGGCTGTAAGGTAAATTAGATCTGAAAGCTGACAATTTCTGACCATATTTCCTTGATTATTTCAAACAAATGCACACCAGCCGCTGTAAGGAGATTAAAGTGACATAAACGTCCCGAGTGGGAGGAGGGAGGGCAGAGAATTCAGGTCACCCCCATCCGTCCCCCATTTGACAGCCGCTATATCGCTATCCAATCCAATAAAAAAATCCCCCCCTTTTGCTTTAATTAATTTTACAGCTAGCTTGCTTAATTACTTTCAATCAAAATCCTCCTGCCATCGCAAAATTAGAGATGGTTGAGCTCCATTAGCCTAAATTCTTCATTTCCATATAGAAAGAGGCTCCCTCGGCAAAGCCAACAGGGCTCCCTCCTATTCAAGCTGCCGTCGGACAGATGCCTGTCCCTCTGTCTGTCTCCAGCTCTTTGGGAGAAGCGGGGGTGGAGAAGGACACAGGCTTGCTCCCACCATCCCCTTTCACAAAGCATCTCCTTGAGAGCCCTGGATGCGGGAGGGCCCCTCTGCTCACAGCAAAGACCGCAAGAGGCGAGGAGGACAGCCTGCCCTCCTGGCCTTCCCACCGCCGCGCTGGAACAAGCGTTTCAAGCGTTTCCAGGGCTGCACGAGGGAGCTGCGATGGCAAACGGCTTCCTCCAGCAGAAGGCAAGGGAAGATCCGGAAAGGACATCTCTGCCGCCAGGGCTGGAGCGAGCGCTGCCACTGCCATCCCACGCAGGGTGCAGGCATCACTGACTCGAGCTCGTCTCTGCCGGACATGTGGAAAGGACATCGAGGGGACAGAGGGGCAGATCACGTTACATCTGCCTGCTGCTGGGTTTGGTACCTTCCTTCAGAGCATCTGGCACTAGCCACTGTCAGGAACATGACACTGTGGGCCATGGAGCCGTGACATTCCTGTAGCCATCATTAGCACCTCTGTTGTGCAAAGACAAATCACGAACTGTCCCATTTGGGGCTGATCTGAGAGCAGTCCCAACCGGTCTGGTGTCCACGAAACCTCCTCAGAAGCACAGGGAGTGGCAGTAACAGTCATACAGAGCTAGAAAGGAGACAAGAACCCCAAGCTTGTGGAGCAGATGGGTGCAGGAGGAAACCCTGGAGGGAGCTGGGCACACTGCGAGCAGAGGAGAACCAGCTCCTCTCAAAGGGTGGCGGGAACTGGGAAGAATTGCCCAGATTGCTCCCGCTGACCACACCGCAACATGCTTCCCCCTCATCTTCTCCCACTTCCTGCGGTCTCCTCCTTTCCCACCTCCCCACGCTACTCGCAGAGCAACGGTCTTAACAGGATTTGCCCTGTGCTCACCACTCCGGGCAGGTACCGGGTCCTGGGAAGTGACTCAGACACTGAACCCAGCCGGTGGAGCTTGGTCCCTGCTCCCTCCTCCCGCCACCTGCCCAGGCCACACGCACACCTAACCTGGAGCTGCAGGAGGGTCACACCAGCACCCCGGTCTCCGCACCTTCCCACCCTTTGGAAAACTCAAAGGGATTTGTAAGCACAAGAAGCCCAACAAGCCCCCGACTCTGGGGAGGACAGGACAAACCCTCGCTTCTTTAGAACAAGACGAACAAGAGACAAACGCAGACCTATTTTGTTTATAAGCTTAAAACTGAATCCAATGGCGCATCTACCTGGGGATTTTAGATTAAATGGTTTAAGAAACTCAAATAGGCTTTTTAATCCGGTCAAATAAAAAGAGCCCCAAAGAAGCAAAGAATTCACCCTGCCGAGCCTCACGCCTCTGAAGACAGCCAGTCAAGAACGGCTTTCTTCCTCTCTGCGACTCCTCCCCGCCCTGGCATGGGACATAATGTATTTGCCAAAATCTGGAAGCTTAGGATACACCCTGTTCAGGACTCTTGCAGACTTCACTTTCCCATAGACAACCCACTTCCATCAAGCTGTGTAACACTTTCTTCATCCTTTCTGTGTTCTCTTGTGCTACTCATCTGGGCCCTTCCCCCTAATACCTGGCAGGTCGTGCGAGCACGGTGCCAGCCCCGGTTACATCACCAGCATCGGCCAAAAGCAGCCCAAGAGAAGGCACCGAAACCCCTAATTCTCACCCAACACACACATTTATGCACTGTCTTTCACACCAACTACCTCCTAGCCAAGGGCCAATGCATGGAGAGCAACGCTACATGGGTGTGGGGAGTCGATGAACATCTGGAGCTGAATCCTGACAACGAGCAGGAAGCAAAGGGGCTCTCTTCTCTGCTGGATGACCACTTCTCCAGGACTTCCAGCCTCCTATTTCCTCCCAGTACCACACCTCACCAGAACCTGCCCCCTGTCCCCCGTCGCTGCTGTTCAGCTCCGGAAACGCTCAGAACCAGCCTTCCTCTGCACATGCTCTGCAATAAAATTCCCGACTTGTGTCTCGCCTGCTCCAATGCTCAGAGCAGCTGGGACAATAGAACAGAGAGGCCCTAAATCCACCAGACTCACCCTAAATAGCAATGGCCCATAATTTCGCCTGACATTCAGGAGCTTGTTATTCTTTCCCCTCGTCGCCTGGCTGGAGCTGTTCAGACCCATCAGTGTTATTCTATGCATTAAACGGGAAAAAAAACAACTCAACAACAACCCAGAGTTTTCAAGTCTGCCCAGCAAGGGCCGAAGGGGTGGCATCCCTAGTTGTGGTGGCAGCGGGAGAACAGAAGGAATCAACTCCTCGAACACAGACCCATCCCCTCTGCGGGGGAAAAGCAACGAGTGGGTCCTGCTGAGACGCCCAGCAGAAACACACACACTTTTCTCCGCTTTCCTCCCCAGCAAGGGAGCGGAAACCTCTCCCAGCCCTTCCAGTCTCCCACCTGGTGCTCAGGAAGGCTGCTGCACACTCCTCCTCACCACCCTCAAGTGGGGAGCTGCAACCACAACAGTTTGGGGATTGGGCTTTTTTGTTGCTTTTTCTGTTGTTTTTTTTTTTCCAGGCTGGCTCCAGCTGATTAAGGACCTGCAACAGGATGTAGGGATTACAGCAAAACCTGGCTCCGGATCAGCTGGGGCACAGAGCCAAACGAGAGAGCGAGGATTGCCCCCAGCCTGGCTGCCAAACCGGCACTCGTCCTGCTGGGAGGCTGCGAGGGCTGGAGCTCTCCGCTGGAACAAGGCTCCTGCCCTCGCTGGCTCTGCTGGGGAATGGCCCAAAGCCCACACTGACAAGCGTGCCCACACGAAGGGCAGGGCTGTGAGGACGAGGGATCTGTGGCTTACAGGGCTTGCTGGAGACAGGAAAATCCCTTTCGGCCTCGCTCCTCACGCCTTCACCCCAGGCAGAGCAGAGGTGCGAGGGGGCAGGCGTGTCCCCACCTCCCGCCTTGAGCAGCACCAGCAGCCCGAGTTGGAGACACCCCGTGAATCTCCCATCCCTCCGTCAGGGTCTGCACCACGTGGAGCTTCTAGTGGGTATCCTGGAATAACACATGGCAAAATACTCTGCGCTGAGTTTTTAATCCAGGAAGAAGTGATCAGGGAAGGCAATAATCTCAGTTGGCACACAGAGCACAGCAGGATCTTGCTTCTGGGGAGGCATCGAGAGCAGAATTAGCTTCAAGGAGACTCTGGGGCTTTTTTTTTTTTTTAATTCTGCTAACACTGATCCCTGCCTGGACCAGCAGCAGCCTCCAGCATCTTTCTAAAGTGCCTGTCACTGCAATATCCAATACTGTTGTCCCCTTGGGGACATGCCCCCATGCTTGGGTTTTCCGAGTCCCTCCCGGACCAGAGCAAGAGGGACAGCAGCAGAGAGAGCAGCCCTCCTGCTCTGACCTGAAGCTGTTAGCCTCAAGTCCTGCTTTAATCAGGTCTGGCAGAGCTGCCGCCTCGTTTCCCAGCCTGCCACCTTGCAGGGATAATTTGCCAGCGCTTTCTGAGAGAGTTCTACAGAAGCACTTTGCAGAGCCCGAATCCACCTCTCCTTCACGGCCAAACCCTGTGAGCTTCCTACTGGCACGTCTCCCTCCCCCAGTGACCCCCAGGCTCTGTCTGAGTAAAGGAGATCACAAAGATGCTAGGATTTGGTCCTCTTTTCCAAGAGCTCCCTGGCAAGACCTGGCAGTAAGAGGGGGGAGCTGCTCGGAGCAGCAGGAGGGGGTGGAAATCTGTCTGGCAGCAGCAGCGCAGAGACTTCTTAGTGCTGCCCACCAGACTCATCGTAGCAGAGAAACTCTGGAGTCAGCTCCTGCCGGCCTGGGGCTGCGGGGGGAACGCAGGAGTTGATATTGCAGGCGGAGGCCACTGGGATACCATTGAAAGCTGCTAAATATGACCAGGTTAGCACTTTAGTCTTTAATAGCAGGTCACCATTAATAAACCCAGGGCCCCAGGGTGCAGTATGGAGCCTCCCTCCCCCTCTCCCCGAAATACTCATTTCATTAACTTCACTGAGCGCGGCGCTCGGCACCTGCCAGAGGTTTAGCAGCCCAGGAGGGTTGGCAAGGGTTAAGGCCATCTTACAGCAGAGCTAACCACTCTCTCCTGCACTGTGGAGCAGGGGAAGCTGCCTGCAGGCACCTCTCTTCTCCCCACTGCTCTCCTCGGCCTCCACTTGCCCTGGTTCACGCTGGAGACCAGCCCACAGCTTTTGAACTCATGAAGGGGGAAGAAGCACTGTCCCAGGACCACGGCCAAGGTGCCGAGCGCTGGCAAAGGACAGCCAGAAACGTGGCCCCTAACTCCAGCTCCAGCACTGGCTGTCCCTCTGGCCTTCAGGAGGTCTCTTCACGTCCCCGTGCCTCACTCTTCCCACCTGCGAAAAGCTGATGGCAGCACTGGTGGCCACAGCAGGGAAGGGCAGGGGGGAGTTCCTTTGGATCCAGGCAGGGATGCAAAAGACTGTGTGAACCGTAAAGACCAAGCCCTGCTCTGAGGGATGCTGGAATGACCCATGGGATTGCCCCACTGCACACGAGAGTGAACTTGGCCGTGCCAAAAAGTGAGCATGGAGCCAGCGCAGGGGAAGGGACCGCTCTGGCTCCTCCAGCCCCAGCAGCCGCAGCACAGAGGACAGGGCAGAGGAGAGAGGAAAGCACGAGGACAGGGCTTTGCCCCACCTGCTCTCACTGAGACGCTGGCCATTTCCTGAAGGGATGGTGGGAGAGGAGGGACAAATGGATGTCCTACCTGCCAAAACCCCATCCCAAGTCTCTCTGACCCACCCTACTCAGCAGCTCAAGCTGCAGCCACTGTCTGTGGTGCTGGATCAGTATGACCTGGGTGGACAGGGAGGAAGAGGCATTTTTATGGGAAGGTGGCATCTTCTGGGAGAAATATTTTGATTTTTAGAGCAACTGCAGAGTCAAGAAAGAGAAAATACTGGAACTGAACCTGCAGTTTAGTTTGGACTCATTTCAAATACCTGCCGAGTCCTTTACACCGGGGCTGCAGTAATCTCCTGCACACAGGAGCTGCCGCGGCCTCTGTCCTTGCTGTCCACCCACGAGATCCTCTTGCCCGCCCTGGATGCTCCCAGCGCAGATGTGCCAGCTCCAGTGATGGGCTGGTAAGGCACCGATGCACAGCACGGACAGTGTGTGCATGGTAATTCTCCACGAGCTCCCTACAAATCCCCTCCGGGGACCTGGGGAGAGACAGACATTCCCGCAGCTGGATGAGAAGGAATCACCACGCAGCTCAAAGAGCCTCTGGAGATGCCTCAAGTCCCCAGGTGGCACTTCACGATGGCTTTTGCAGTGTGACTGTCGCTGGAGCCGGCCAGACGGGGAAGGTTCGGGCCCCAGCGCTGAGAGCCAGGCTGACTCGGCAGAGAAGACAGACTCTGAAGGGCCAGCCCACACAATTTCCATCCTGCCGGATGGAAAGCATCACGCGTTGCCCCCTGGCCTCTCCATGAAGGAGGTCACAGCTCGATAAGATGCAGTAAGCCAAGCAGGTCATGCACTGGGGAGCAGATGACCGCCACCAAACCCTTCTATGCGCTTGGAAACCACTTTCCTGTGTTCAGATCATGTAGCTGGGCTATCACTGCTGAGCCCTGGAGACCAGGCGAGCTGCTGATCTGAAGGAGAACTAGAACTCCGTGCTTGAATGCTCTGGTCAGCCCAGCATTTTGCTCATTTCATGCCCATAACCCCATCAGGAGAAGGCAGCAGAGGCATATGAGGAAAGATTTTTCTCTACTACGGAGGGCTGCCAGGCAGGGCCAGCTCCGGTGGCAGGAGTGCCCCGTTCCTAAAGCTGAGAGCCAGCAGCAGCCCGCCGGCTCCAATGCGCGCTGGCTGCAAGGGGGACGGTGCACTGGGTGTCACCTCCAAATGCCCTTTGGATAGATATGGCGGCGGGGGGGAATCTGCAGTTGTTCCAACGTTTCTTGTTCAGCAGAACAACTGTTGCAGTCCTTTTAGTACAAACCCAGCAACTGTTCCCAAAAGTACAGCCTCCTCAGCTCCTGTCCTTAAAAAAAAACCCCAACAACCGACCTCCAAAACGCTGGCTTCTGAGTCAGGGCAAAAATGTTATTAACAAAAACATCACTCAGGGGTGGGACACCTGCTCCCTGACAAGCAACTGGCCTGGCTGCCCATGGTTAGCGTATTACATCAGGCCCCAAAAAGAGAAAGGAAAGGGAGGGAGAAGGGGAGAGAGTGGAAAAGAACAGACAGAGGGAGGATGACAGCAGAAGGGAGTAACAAAGACAAAGACGAGCAAGAGAGGGGAAGCATAGAAAGAAAAGAGCAAGTGCGAGCGCATGTGAGAGACGGTGCAGGAGAGAGCGAGAGCGTAGCGGGGGAGAGCAGGAAAGTGTGCCGAAAGTGTCGGTGTGTGTGCAATAAAGTGTGGGAGCGCGTATGTGTGAGAAAGACGGCAAGCGTGTGTGCATATGGCAGGGACCGGAGTTAAGGGGAGGAAGAGAAGTGTAAGGAAGGGGCGAATGACGCCACAAAAAGCAAAAAAAGCTCGGAAAAGTGTAACAAGAAAATAGGGAGGAAGGGAGGAATAAATGAAAAAGTAAAGGCCATCAAACAAACGAGGCTGGTAAAGCAAGGGAGCAAAGATAAGGGCAG
Organism: Apaloderma vittatum; assembly: GCF_000703405.1. NCBI lineage: Eukaryota > Metazoa > Chordata > Aves > Trogoniformes > Trogonidae > Apaloderma > Apaloderma vittatum. The sequence goes on along the minus strand of NW_009731354.1, from coordinate 11,921 downwards.
GGAGGGAGGTAGGGCAGGAGGAGGCGGGGGGCACTTGGGATGGGGCAGAGCCAGGGTCAGGGTCAGGAAGAGAGAAGAGAGGGAAAAGGAGAAGGAGACAGAAGGGAAAAAAGGAATAAAAGAAATAAACAGGGAGGAGGGAGAGAAAGATGTCTATTAAAAACCTCAGTGCATAACACAAAATGTCAGGGTTTATAGCTTCATTCTTGGCATTGCTGGTACTGAGAACCCCACACAGAAATGTCACTGCTTGTCATGTTTAATCACCTGCTATTTGTTAACACCTTCGCTGCAAGGAGTCTGCCCCTCACCCCTTGCAGGCTTTCCTTTCGGAGAAAAAAACTGCAAAAAACATGCCTCTGCCTTTCAGTTCCCTTTGGATAGTTTGAGTTGAACCCAGAGCCAGGGAGAGGAGGCCAGGCAGGGCAGGCAGATGCGGCGTTTGCTTTTCAGATGGGGCTTTCAGCCCAGGTTGCAGAGGTCCCTGGACGAGCAGGTTCATGACGGGCACCACGGTCGAGGCGGCAGAGGCCGAGCACCCCCGGGGTGGGACAGGGGATGCTCCCGGGGACGTGGGACAATGTGTGGAGCAGCGAGGAGCAGGGCAGTGAGGGGAGCGCTGGAGGAGAATGACTTCAGGGCAGAGAAAGGAGACAAGGAGCGAGAGGGGAAGGCTCAGCTCAGCGAGCGAACACACGTGGGTAAACCGAGGTGCACGGGGTGCTGAGCGCGAGGAGCAGGGTACCGGGACCTCCCTCCCACTGAGGTCCCATCCCGCTCATGTCCTGTGGGGAACATACATAAATAAAATCCCTGAAATCCACGCAAGTCTCAAGTTCTCCAATCTGTTTGCTTGAACAGCAACTGTCACATAAAAGCAAGCATCCAAAGCCATTAAATGTACAGTTACAGTTCCTTGCCCTGGCATCTGCACTGGTGACTTTGCTCTCGCTCCTCCCAAAGCCTTGGACTACATTTTTTTTAATTTCTGCTGGTTTCCCTCTGTGTCAGGCACTTGTGCGCCCGCTGCCCGCACTTCCCACCCAGCTGCGTACTGCCTGTCTGACATCACGGTGCACCGCCACAGAAATTATTTTGAGGTCATCACTAGGTAAGACTTTTCCCTATTATTTCACGCTCTCCAACAGAAAAGAAATTAAAAAAAAAAAAAAAGCTCTCTTCCACACAGGAGAGCTTTCCCATGCAAGCAATGAAAATCTGATTCTACAGTTTTCAGGCTTTTAGAAAGAAAGAAAACATCCCCCCACCTAAATGAAGAAAAACTTAAAGCTGTGTATGCGAAGACCATTAGTGCAGCTATTTTTTTTTCACCAAAGAATGGTGATCAGCACTGTTTCAACACCAATAAGGGCTCAGCTTCGGCACGGTCCTTGCCCCACACTCTGAAATGCTTATGTCAGTGTGCAGCAGTTACGAAGTGCTGATGCCAGTGAAGTTAGATTTCACCTCTTGAAAATTAAGAGAATTTGGGGAGCTGAAGAAATGACAACATGATGAATCTTAAGGGGGATCCTAAATGCATCCAAACTTTTTTTTTATGCATTCAAACAACAAAAAAACCAAAGAGCAGAAGTCATCAACTGCCTGGAGACCAGCACAAGGGTTTCTGCTCCAGCCCCCCATGACTGCGGGGTCCCAGCTCCTCCTGTCCAGAGCCCTCCTGAGACTTATGGAAACTCAAGGAAACGGCAGCAGAGACCTGACGGCTGCAGCTGCAGGAGCGAGGGGCTTCCCGGCGCTGGGGTCATCAAGATGCTAAGAACACGCTAGAGGAACATCCCATACAGAAAAAAGAGCAAACCTGCAGAAATTCAGTGCTCATCTCTTTCCATTCCCTACAACACAGTTTTAAAATCCAGTTTAGATCATCCAGGACTAGATGCGGGACTGAAACAAAAACCTTCAAGCCCAAACCAGGCAGTTCTGGAACCCCAAACCTCAGTGTGTCTTTGGACTTCCCACCTTGGTCTCTGGGAGCAATGGCAATTGGTTTCTGCCGCTGCCCCGAAGGACCGGCACGAGGTCCAGGAGCCACCCCAAGTCCTATTCTGGGAACGGGAACAGTACACAGAAAGGCCTCCCGCTGGCCTTTCGCCAGGGATAAAATTCACCCTCCTGAACACAGGCCAAGACGATCTAAAGTGACTACTGACTTTTGTTGCCCAACTTGAGTCACCTTAAATGGGCCTATTTTTCAAAGTGACAGTGCTCAGCACAGCTGAGGATCAGGCCTCTTTAAGATGTCCAATAATATGTGTCCAATCGCCACTTTAACCAGAAAGGCCAATATTTCCCTCCTGTGTGACTTCTTCAGTCTGGCCAAGCCTTTTATCTTTTTTTTCCCTTTCCCCTCCCTTCTCATTCTCTTTTTTTTCAGCTTTTTACGAATTTCAGCTTTCCTCCCTCTTCCCCCCTCAAGGTCACGCGGCTCATTTCCACACTGAATATTTACTCAGCAAGCCAGGTCCTTTCACAGCGCTCACCACAAATATGCCTTCTGATAAAGTCCAGAGAGACGAAACTATAAACCCCAAAACAATGTCAGGAATAAAAATTTAAAAATCCCAGCAGGGCAAACTGAGGCTCTAATGGGGTAGAATATTCCAACAGAGAAAGCTAGCAGGTAAAACACCCTTGGAGTTAGTTTACTCCATTTCCCTGCATTTTGATGATTATTCTCTTGCCCTCTTGTTTGCTTTTAGGAGTGTTTTTGTTCTGCTGTTAGGGCTTTGCCACCTATACGAGGGAGATTGTTAAATATAACATCTTCATCTGGAGTGAAACTCACCCCTGTTCAGAGGCCAGAACCCTTCTAGCTCATGGGCACCTGCTCCTTTACAAGAGCGACCCGGCAGCTCAAACTCCTCCGGAGCAGGGGAGTGTTCAGCTACGCAGTTTGCTTGTTTTTCCTAAGCCCATTACTTATAAGCAGCTTGCACAAAGCCATCAGGGTTTGTAGCTACCCTGGGTAATACACAGCACAACACGGCGGAGCCAGAGATCACACAAAGGAAGGTGAAACCCACTCTCAGAAAAGGATGGGGTAAGAGAGAGCGGGTCCTGGAGAATCGTTTTCATACTTAATTACCAAGTCAGCTCACGGGCCAATCCTACAGATTGCCTGAAACGAAGAGCAGCCTCACAAAGTCTATATTCTCCAGCCCAGGGCAGGTCTCCAGAGAGCCCAGCCTTCCTCACTGCTCTGAGATGTGGCAATTTTGATAAACCTTCAGCTCCTAAGAAACAAAATTTGGCCGAGGCGGCATGACTTTGAAAATCCAAGCTTCAGGCTTGCAGCGTCCAAGGAAGTTTTAAAATTATTTCTTAGTGGCATCATTTCAACCTCTGTTTGATCATCAGAGACAGCTGCTGGCCCTAACACGAAAGACAGGTATTAAAAATACTAGTTCACTGGCTAACATCTCTTCATTTGAGATCCACTGCCACTTGGCCTCCATGGCCACAGGGAAGCGACAAGGAAAAGTATCTGCTCGCTTTCACACTCAGGTCGTGGGTTTATGCCCAAAGTATGTCCAGCCCACAATTTCCCAAGGGAGACAGACCACGGTCTCCTTGCTGCCAAAGTCAGCTTCGGGATAACAGCACTACTAACGAAAGATACCCATCACCTACCCTGAGGAACACTGCCCAGAGGAAGGCGAGCTGCTCTGAAGGCAACCCCCTTCCTTTCCCCGAGTCAGCAGGGCTCCTTGCCTTCTCCTCACTCTAGAGGAGTTGTTTCAGTTGCTCAGTGATGCCACTTTCCTTTCAGGAGTCCACAATGGAAAAACAGGAATCTGGGGCTTCCTCCTAGCAGCAGAAAGGTAATTCACAGCTCTGCTGCCTGCCTTCCACAGCTCTCCCTTGATTTGTAAGTACATCCCCACGGCGTCCCCCGCTGCTCCCGGGGGAACAGCTCCCACCCACTCACCACCCCACGTGCTGCCACGGAGCAAAGATCGAGCTATCCGGTTTCCATGGAGCCTGACCTTCTCCTGGAGGTTGCAGAAATACGCCCTTCGATAAACAGATACTTACTCTACCTAAGAAAGCCTCAAAGCACTGTTACAATACCCTAGGTTGTGGTGGTTTAGGTAGCCAGCTACTAAAGACACGGAAGTAGTATTTTGAGCAGTTACTACTACTTTAGGAACTGCGCAGAAGCACAACTCTGCAGAAGCTCCTCCAGGTATCAGCATCACTTCCATCAGGAGCAGCAGGGACCTTGACAAGTGCCGTGGCAGAGCTATCACAACGGCAAACGTTCGGGTCCACCGGCATCACGGTAACTAAACAGAAGCATCAAGTTACAACTTTTTCCAGGCAGTCACAGCCCTGAAATAAAACAAAGTGGCCAAAATACTCTGATTTCAAGTGCTTTGGGCCACTCACAGCTCTGTGTTACCTGCACCGCAGTGGCGAGAGCTGCACGCCGACGGCAGCAGCGCCGTCCCGAGTGGCAGCATGCTCCAAGGGAGCTGGCTAGGGCGTCATAGGATGCTGTAGTCAGGCCCCTGCAGAGGTTGGGAACCAAGGCGGGTGTTACCACACTGCGCACAAGCTCCCTGCGACCCTTCTGTCTCCCTGGCACGGCCCGTCTCGTCTCAGTGAGTGCTGCTCGCCCTCCCTCCCTCCCAATGCGCACATGGCTTTAATGTTTTTATTACCTGTTTGACTCGCTGCCTTATTGCTTCTCCTCTTAATGGGGCTGTAACCGTGGAAACGAGGAATAAACGGCCACCAGAAAATGAGATGATTAAACAGGTCACCCTGGCAAAACAAACTCCGTGTTCGCACAGCTCAGGCTGCGCATGCAGCTTCTGTCCAGGGAAACGCGAGGCTGGGGGGGAGAGGGCGCGAGGGCTCTGCCCGAGGGGGATGATGCTCTGTGCCTCCCAGGACAGACACAGGGAAAACGGCCGGGTTTGCTGGGGGAAGATGGAAGATAGTGAGGACAAGACACACGCATGTAACTGGGGAAAAAATAGAAACTATGATGAATATAAATAGGCTAGACTGAAAACACAAGTCTGAGACAAGTTGGTGTCCTCTGTTGTCCCCGTCTCTGGCATTGCCCACGCCTGCCTCGTGGCAGCTCCCAGGAGATGGCAGAGACCCT
>NW_009731354.1:0-6689 GCF_000703405.1 Apaloderma vittatum | reverse complement strand
GGCCACCGTCCAGCCACGCACAGCCGGGACCACAGGCACGGCAGGATGTCATGGAGCACGCACTTGGCGTTCTGAGCTCGCAGGAGAAGGGGCGCTCACAGCTCCTTCTCCAAAGCCACGAGGCTGGGAGGAAGGGGATGGAAGTGTGGACCCCTGTCCCCACAGCGGGGACCTGCCTGGCTCAAGGATTGGCCTCCAGCAAAGATCTATTCTACCTTCTTCCTTGGGGTGCTGCCGACACGGCCCTCACCTCACAGGGAACAGCCAGACAAACCCAACTCCCAGGCTCAGTGCTGAGCCCCACGGGGTGCACAGACATCAGCCCCAACAGATCAGTTTGGAAAAAGAGCTCAGCTCAGCCTGGGCAGACACAGGGGCTCACCCGGGGAAGTCGGGGCAGGGAAGAACCCCTTGGTGGCCACCACAGCCCCCCACATGACTGGGGGAGACGGTTAGTCCACACCAGCAAGGCAAGGAGAAGGCAGGGGCATCTGTGCATTCCCGTGTCCCCGCTTGGTGATAACATCTGAACGTAAGAGCCTTGTCTCAGTCAGGTGGAGAGGTAATGAGTTTCAGACCGAAATGTTGTTGAAAACAAAAATAAAACCCTAAAATAAGCACACCGCAATCAAAAAAAGCACAATCACAAAACATCATTCAAAATAGTGGGGATCCTGCCAGAAGCACCATCCTGTCCCAACCTGTCCAAGCCCAGACTCGTTGCGTGCTGGCAGTCTGAGAAGAGCAGACTTACTCCACCAAGAGCAACAAATTCAGAAGAAGAAATTGGAAGGGCAAAGCTTGGCGAGGTGGAGATGAGAGACAACTGCTTAAAGCGCACAGGCGAGCGGTTGTGCTTTCTTTCAAAAAAACCCAGCAGGTGGTTTATGAAAAGGACTCTATTCTTTAGAGTAATTTGAGCCATATTTCATTGTATGATAAAAAATCCTAATATTCATGACGTCCTTTAACTGGAAGAAGTTTGCTCATCTGAGTATCAGCCCATAGACAAATGGGGAAACAAGAAATAAAGAGTAAGATAATGGAAGAGAAGGGGAGGGGGGGAAAGACAGGAAAACCAAGACAGAATCAAAGGCAGAATGGGAAGTCCAGGAGAGTGACAAAGAGTGACACATCTGCAGGAATAAGGAAAGGAAAGAGGACATAAAGGAAAGCTATTTAGCAAAAAAAGTTCAATTGTGCAGCATAGAAAAAGGCTGAGAAAAGCCAAGAGTGAATGATTGAAAACAGAGCGAGAGTGAGCAAAGGAGCTTTCTCTGGAAGTTTGCAAGCGCATGGATCAACTTTGAAAAACTGTGATTTTTGTCTACTGAGCTTCTGCTAAAAATATTTGTATGCAATTGAGAATTAAAATCAGACCCTCTCTCCCCAGCCTCAGTTCCCTCACCCTCTTCCAATCCGGTCCTCCTCTGCTAACATCTGCTGCCTGCCTTCGGGACACGCAGATGGTAATTACTCGAGGAGCAGCTTCCTCTCCTCTCCCTCCTTGCAGAGGCCACTTGGAAGAGAGCTTCAAGCCATGGAAAGATACCACAGACACCTCCACACCACGAGCACGCACGTAGCAGGAAAAGGGGGATGTGGGAGCCAGGGCTGTGCCCAGAGAACTTGATAGAGCCGGGGGGGAAGGGAGAGTGAAAAGATGAAGACATCTGTCTACAAAACATGCCAGCAAAACATCCCCCCGGCCCAAAGAAAGGAGGGCCTGGGGAGAAGTTGGTTTGCCATGTGGAGCTGCTCGTGCTCCTCCAGATAGGGCAAGGGGTGCTTGAGGAGAGGGGTGCAGCGAGGAGGAGGAGGAGGAGGAGGGCTGCCCTGGGCGAGCTGGCTCAGGGAGTGGATTCATACAGGCACGGTGCTGGCAAACACCATGCAGAGAGGTGGAGCTGCTTTAATGAGAAGATGCTTCTATGACTCAGGCCTCAAAGGGATTGGGACTTTATTATTTTATTTTTCCATAATAAATTATGCCCTGGGATGCCAGGTCCCGCCGGGTTTTTCTGGAAATACCAGACAAAAGCTGGTGTTGCTACCTGGCTTTTGACAGTTTCCCATGTATGGAAGCTGAAAGTTCCCAGTTCTTCCACTGCTCTGCTCCAGCCCAGCCAGTCTCAGGCAAGGGGCTGACACCACGGCACCATCCTGACAGAAAAGCCCAGCTGGAGCTCTGCATCGCCCTTCTCTGCCCACAACAACCCGTCCGTGACTTGGGGGTGCTTGGTGCCGCGGCCGCTGGGGCATCAGGGTGCCACGGGTCAGGAGGGAGCTGGCAGGGAGCGGGACCGGGCTCGGCTCTCCCACACCCCGGGCACCACACCCGGGTTGGAGGGAGGGAGGAGCGCTCCTGCCCGACCCCCGCACCCCGCCATGGAGAGCAGCCAGCCCTCATTCACTTATCTCCATCACCGAAGCGCCCAGCCCTGGCTCTGGGCTGCACAGGGGAGTATGATTATGCCCACTTTATAGATTAGGAGTTATTCAACCCACACCAAATCCTCAGACTCTGCCACATCTCACAGACCTGTTCTGGAGCTCTCTTTGTTAGATTTAGGCTGAACTTGGCCCTAGTTCAGCTCAGAAACCAGTATTACAAAAAAATCCCCCATAACAACTGCCTGCAGAATGAACCTGCTACCGAGACCATCGGTCCCTCCCGGCAGGGGACGCGCGGCAGTGGTGGTGGGAGCGTAGGGACACCCAACATACAGGGCACAGACCATCTTCACCTTCTCCTGCTGCTAAGAAAGCTCCGCTCACTGCCACGATGACGCAAGCCAGAGCGCAGAGGACGACAATATCTTGAGGGAGCAACCAGGAGAACACGAAGCTCAGCACAACCCCAGCGCAGGGCACGTGAGCGTCCGGGAGCGCGGAGGTGGGCGAGTGTCTGGGGCAGATGTGCATGTGCAGGACAGGGCGACGGGGACGTAGGTGTTGGGTGTGGGGAACGCCTCCAGAAACGCTCCAGCCAGAGCTCGGTGTTTTTACCGATTTCACAAGAGGCTCTGCTAAAATGTCACCTCTCCAAAGCAAAACATGTAGGTGAATCATCCGTTTCACACCCCAAAACCAGGCATGGGTGGCAAAATTCTCTAGTGAGGCACCAAATCCTCAGGGGATTGCCATAAAGCGCACCCAGCGACTCTAGGCTTCTCATCCTTTTTCCTTGTATCTCCTTCTCTCCACCCCTTGCTCTCTCTTGCCAACCTACACGGGTTGTTCAGCTTTTATTTCGAGCATGAAACTGCCTTAGGACTGGAAGCTTTAAGCAGTTTCCCAGCCTCCAGAAATTTTATGGTTGTTTCTCCATGGCAAAGCAAACAATTGCTTCGGTACCTGGCCACCACACCTAACTCCCAAACGCAATGAGAACTCAGAATTCTTTGGGAAATTTAAACAAGAACATATTTTACACAAGTGAAGTGCATGTTTTTGCTTGGCCGTAACTATTTGTTCTCAAAAAGGCTTGACAAACTGTTTTATTTTCTGGAATCATCACATGAATAAAGATGGGAAGTCTCTTGAGAAAGAGGGGCTGAGGATGGTGCCAGATTAACACACTGGGAAGAGAAGTTAACAGATGGACTCGGCCACCGAGAGCCCTACAAACGGCCACCAAGGGGGTCTACGGTTTAAGGGAGGGAAGAGCATCATCGTCCCTCTCCGAAACGCGCTCTGCTCTGCAGGTGAAGCCCGTGCTTATGGAACAGCAGCCCAGCCCCGCTCCTGCGATCGGTGTTACTGCCTGCTGACACCAGCAAGCTCCTGCCAGGACCAGGACATCCCAGCAAAAGCTGCCCAAAGGAGAGGGGGAAGCCCCAGGGCACTGATCCCAGCCCCTAGCCCAGCTCCATGTCCCATCTGCCAGCCCAAAGGCGGTTCCCATCCACGTCAGCTCTGGGCAGCCCTTGCAGGGCTCGCATGTGGCCGGAGCCTGGGCTTTGCTCCGTCATGCCATCAGGTCTGCCCTCCTGCAACACCCAGGACACAGCACTTCACCCCTCCGTGCCCCTCCATCGGCTGGGGGTTCCTGCTGCGTCCTCGGCCAGGCTCCAGCCACCGGGGCAGCTCCCCAGCCCTGGCTGCTGTTTCAGCCTGCAAGATCACTGGTCAAGCTGGAACGGGGATTAGAAACCAGCAAGTTTTTCTTCTGCTACTGATGTCTGCCTCCGTCTCCCCTGCAAACCCTGGGAGAGGAAACAGGGAGCAACAAGGTCCTGGTCCAAGGGGCTCTCAATCCTCAAAATGGATTTTACCTGTCTCTGAAAGCTGCCTCCATCTCTCACCCCCCATTGCTTTCTCCCTAGGGAAATCAGTCTAAAAGGGGCTAATGGAACAATGTCCCTCTCTCTCCCCCCTCTCATTTTCTCTCTCTTTTTTTTTTTATTAGCATTTGTGGAATTTATTCCCAAACTCTCCTAATCTTTCGTACACAACCATTTGATTTGCATAACCCAGCCCCCTCTCATAAAAACTGGCTGCTAGTTTAATTAAAAAATGTAAATTTGCTGTCATCTCGGGGCCTGGTGAATTAGGACGACATCGGCATTTTTTATTGCTGAAGACGTCCAAATTGATCCAGTCCGCATTGAACCGGAGGGGAGGAGATGGTGCCGCGTGGGACTTTTGGCTGCAGGGTCTGCCCCTCCCCTGCTTCCAGCCGAGCCTCCTCTGCCCCCTCTTTGCTTCGCAAAGTGCAGCTGAGGACGAGGACACCGGTTCTCCCAAACCTCAGCTGGATCAGCCAGTGCGGCCTCGGAGGTGTCAGCACTTCTGGGAGCTGAGCCCTGGGTGGCACCTGAGCTCTCCAAACCCTGGGAACGGCCACGTCTCCAAACCCTGGGCGGGAGGGAAGGAGCCCAGGTGGAGGTGGGAGATGCAGCACAGGCAAGGGTTGTTTTCACCTCCTACAGCACTTTTCATTACTTTCCAGATACTTTCAGCCAACTTCTCAGAGGGGAAACCTAAGTTGTGGGCCATACAGCAGCCTAGGGGTATGATCTGGTGTCAGAAGAAGAGTCAAAGCGGCCACAAAGGCTTTCTCTGCGAGGGCAGCCAAGTGCTCTGGCAGCAGGAGAAGAGGGACAGACCAGGCTGCACAGCCAATAGCCCTGAGATAAATTCCAAGCTCAGATAGTCCTTTCCAACAGTGGCAAGGAGGACTCAGAGCAGAGCATAAACACTCCAGGAAAACAGAAAGAGAAACTGATGATATGGAAGCTACGTATTAAACAGTTGACCCCTCCCAGCCGAGGTATCTGTACCATTCACAGCTGGGTTTAGCGCACGTTGCCTCTCCCCTTCACAGCAGCAGGACGCCGTCCCTGCACACATCAGCAGACCCCACTCTGTTGGCAGCAGACCTGGTTTAGGGGGCGCAGGACCCAGCAGACAGGCTGCAGGCAGGAAAACAGAAGCTTATTATCTCAGCGATCAATTTTCTGGTCTTTCTGTGAGTTACTCCTCTATACTGCCAAACCAGGAGAAACAATCCTACAGACTTCAACCGCCTTTGAAGCGCACTCTTCAAGCAATAGCTGGGCTCTGCTTAACACCATGATGAGAAAGTTAATCCCTGCCTGGGTAAATCCTTCTCACAAGGAAGAGTCCTCGCTAGGTAGGCTTAAGCACTTGAACGCTTTCCACCCAACGAGCATCTCAAAGGACTACTAGAAAGTGACCTGAACACCCCAGCAAACTGCCTGTGAGCCTTCTGTAGACCGTGAGCTCAACACAGGGATGATACCAACCTTGACAGAGCCAACGGCTCTCAGAAAAACTGTATTGCCAAAAAAACCCACAAAACAAAAAGCTGGCATCAGCCCAGAGAAGGTGTTCCTATCCACTGAGTGATTAGACAAAATAAAGTCAAAAAACAACCCTTGGAGTGGAAAATTAGGTGTTTCTCTGCCCATTTACTATAGGCTTCTCAGTCTCCGTTCTGAGGTCAGTTCCTGTAATCTCATACCAACGATAATTAGGCTGGGGAATAGTTTCCCAAAGGAAGTGACAGGTGCCCAGTCACTCAAGATATTTACAACCAAGCTTGCAGAAAGTCACATGTAGGGAACATCTTGCCACGATCCTGGGCGGGTGGACTCGGTCCACGAACTCCTTCCAGCCCTCAACCACCATGAACACTTCTGGCCCGAGAAGGTCCACGCGAGGGCTGACTGAGCGGAGGAAGCCCTCGGCAGGAGCAGACTGTCAGGCCCCACACACCAAGTCCCTCTGGGAAAGGAACCCCTCCGGCCCTGCCTCTGCCAGCTGGCGGCTGGTGCGAGCAGCCCTCGGGCTCTGCCGCCGGGGAGCTGCCGCCCGAGGGCTTGGAGAGAATTCAAGAGGCAGTGACTGCGGGAGATAAGCTGGCCCAGTAGATAAGGGTTAGAGGTGGTGATTATGGGGCAGGTCTCTGCCCCGAGATCACGACAAGACGGGTTCACCCACACACAGACCGTAATGCTGACTTAAACAGATCTCCCAGATCCTCATTCCCATGGCTCACCGCGGCCCCGCGCTCCCACACCGGAGCGTCGAAACCCACGCGTCACCTGGAGAGCCCACCATGCGTCCTGGGAGAAGGAGGTTCCTTTTTGGCGGGGAGAGGGGCAAAGGCGTCGCCTTGGCCGTCCCTTTTTGTGGGAGGGGGCGCGGGTGGGCACGGGCGC